>NW_027332427.1:725325-726816 GCF_000442705.2 Elaeis guineensis
GAAGGCGGCATAAGTCGGCACCCGAACTCACTATATGGATTTGAAGATTTTAGATTTATTCTGAATTTTTCTATTTTGAAATATTTTATTCTCTTTTTCTGTTTAGGAAGACCTTATCCTTTATCTTTCTGTTAGGAGGATCTTATCCTATCTTTCTGTTAGGAGAATCTTATCTTATCTTCTATTAGGAGGATCTTATCTTATCTTCTGTTAGGAGGATCTTATCCTATCATCTTCCTTTTTCTTAAATAAGCCTTCCAGTTGGAAATATCTTTCTGTTATTCTCATATGTATATAAATAGTCCACAAAGCTTTAGTTAAAGGACAAAAGGATTATTGAATAAAATTCGAATTTTGCTAAAAGAGTTGTAGTAAAAGCTTTTCTTTCCTGAGGTGTTACGGTTCTGACGAGGTCCAGAGTTTCATATTTCTTTAGATGTGTCTCCTCCATTTTCTGCAAATTTTGACTACCTACCTATGCGATTTGGCTGATTTGAGAAAGTTAGAAAGAGTTCAAGAAGTATGAAGAAGATGGAGGTTAAAGTCAAAGATCTTTTTTTTTTTCTCCTTGCACGCGCTGTCCGAGACATCCGACCAGCCACTATGTCAGCAATATGGGCCAACTTTAGCCCAAACCCAACTAGTAGCATTTTAATTCCTTTGTTTCTAAAAATAAGAAAAGGTTGTAGTGTTATTTTCTATCCAGATCCATATCTGCACATATCATCTATTGGTAATAAAGGCTGAGATTGTAGGATAGCTTAATTTCTATTTTTTTCTTGAAAAAAACATAATATTAATTTTTTCTAAAATTTTTAGAAATTTAATTCAGTCCCTTCCCTTTCTGTAAGGTACTTGATCATGACAATTGGACAAATTAATTACGTGGACATCTACGAGCCTAGCTAGGAGATTGTTGTGGATAGATTGTGAATCAATTTGGATTAACCATAATAGCTTAATTGCACACTCGTTGGACGTCGTATGGTATAATTTCTTATCTGATCTAATTTTTTTACTTTATTATTTTCTTCAACCGAATGCTCTTCCTTTATTAAAATTAATTTTTATTAAAAAATTGTTCATTTAAGTTTATTTTGCAAACTGTTTTGCCAGCCATAACTAAGGGATAACAACCTATAGGATAGGTTTGACATCTTGTGTGCTGCATTGTGTATAGCATATAGAATTTTAGACCATCCTGCATCAAATTTTGTATCAGAGCCATAGGTCAGTGCATGATCCTTAGGAGTGGTAAAATTTATCACCCTATATCGATGTCTTTTGACCCTACAGCAATGGACCAGATTTTACAATAATTGACCTTCTTGAACACTAAATTAGATGACATAGGAAGTCGTGTGACCATCCTTGAGACTAGTCAGACGCGGATAACACTGTGAACCCCAATGCTACTCCCATTAAAACATCTCTTAGAGCATCAGGCGATAGAAGCAAACTTAAGCCTTTTAGGTTCAACTTCCAACCAGT
>NW_027332427.1:991309-1024725 GCF_000442705.2 Elaeis guineensis
GATCCTCCATGATTCATCTCTCCTCCTCCCGGGCTTGTCTCTCCTCTTCCCGGGCCTGCCTCTCTCTCTCCAGGGCCTCCTGGAGGGCGGCTACTTCGGCCGTCTTCGCTTGGAGGCGAGCAACCTCAGCCTGGCAGTGCTCCTCCGCCTGAAGGAGGTCCCTTCTCATGCGGCTCGTCGCCTCGACATAGGCGAAGAGCTGGTGCCCAATCTGCAAAGACGGATAGAGAATTACAACAAAGGCTGAGTGACCATGCAAATAAACATCCACTTACCTCAAGGAAGGACCCCAAAGAATCCCAAGCCCGCTGCTCGGGATCGGCGTGGTCGATCCTCTCCACGACGTCGGACAGAATGCAGCCATCAAGCAGCCGCCTGATCAGGTCCTTGTCATTGAAGGGGTTCTCTGATCCCCCCTCGGAGCAGACGGACTCGTCTGCAGCAGCTCGGTGGCTGCTCGCCCTGCGAGCCACCGATTTCCTCCTCGTCCCCACGGCGGGTGCCTCCGTGGGGCGAGCCCCCGGAACGGGGGCCCCAGTCGGCGGGCTCCTTGAGGAAGCCCGGGGGGCCGCTGGCTCGGCATCCGAAGGAATGTCGATGGCCGGGGTCGCCTGGACGGGCGCAGCCAAGCTCGTCTCCTCCGCCCTGGCCCTCTTCGCCGATCCGGAGGCCATCGCGCCCTTCCTCTTCTGAGCTCTCATGCCCTTGGCGAGCATCCGCGTGGCTTCGACGTCCATTGCTAAAAAAAAAAAAAAAAAAAAGAAGAAAAGAAGAAAGAGAGAAAAAGAAAAAAGAAAGAAGAAGCGGCACCGATCAGTCCAGAGTCAAAAAAAAAAAAAAAAAAAAAAGAGAGAGAGAAAAGAAGAAAAAAAGAGAGAGAGAAAAGAAGAGAAAAAGAGAGAGAAAAGAGCGGGAAGGAAAAAATAAAGAGAAGAAGAAGGAGGCAAGAAAAGAAAAGATAAGTACTTGCTGGATCCTGGGGGCTCAGGCCGATGTTGAAAAGAAGCTGCTCCTTCAGAAGGTTAGGAAGAGAAGGAGCGGGATAACTTAGAAGCTTCTGGGCGGCCTGGAGGTCATCCTCTCCCAGGCTGGGAGCCCGACGGATGGAATCCCTTAGAGACCCCCAAGGGGGCAGGCCCAGTTCCAGGGTCGGGCAGTAGACAAAGAGAAATTTCCCCTTCCAATTGTGAATCGAAGAAGGGGCGCCCTTCAGCAACCCCTTCTTACCAAACTGGGGGGAGAAGTACCACCAGTCCTTCGCTGAAGGATGGCGTTTGAAGGTGTAAAAATGCCTGAACAAGGAGAGGGATGGCTGGACCTCGGCTATGTGGCAGAGAGAAAGAAACCCTATCAAGAACCTAAAGGAATTCGGGGCCACGGAGGCGAGAGAAATGTCTAAGAAGCAGAAGAAGGCGGCAACGAAGGCAGGAAGCGGAAGCCGGAGTCCGGCACGGAATGCCTCCTGATACAAACAGAAGCGACCAGGAGGAGGAGCGCTGGCCCGGTCAGAGGGGCCAGGTAGCTCCAGGTCGTACTCCGGAGGAACCCCATACCGAACCCTTATCAGAAAGAGTTCATCCGGAGTCGACGAACATGGAATGACGCCCGGTGCAAAAACCGGGCGAGGCCCTGCCCCGGACGTGGGTTCGTCTGCAGAGACAGGGACCTGGGGATTCGAAGCAGAAGAACTCTCGGAACTGACGGGAGTAGAAGAGTCGGAAGACATTTTGAGCAGTTTCGGAGGGAGAACCTAAAGGATCCTAAAAGGGCAGACCGAAAGGGGAACGAGACGCCGAAGGCCAACTCGGAAGGAGACACAAAAGTAATGAAGAGAGGAGAAGCCCCTAGGCGGTGAGAAGAAGGTTGGCACTAACCTATATTGCTTTGGGGACCTGGGGAACGAGAAATGGGAGGCGCCTACGGCTCGAGAAGACGTTCACTAGAGCAGGCACTCGAAGAGAAGGCAGACACCAGCGAAAACTCAGGAATGGAGTAGGACGCCTGAAGGGGGGGGACGGGTTTAAATAGACCCTGGGATCCGATGCCATAATGATCGCGAATCCCCCTGGCCAGTCTGCATCCGACGCGTGTCCCACTCCCCCTGGCAGACGGCTAAAAGTGGCTGACGGTTGGCGGGACCATAATTGCACCGTACCTAGGCCAGTGTACCTACGAGATTTTTGAAGCGTCCCCTCGTACCGCTCCAATTCGAAAAGACTCCGGCACGCGCTCATTTAATGCCAAAATATCTGGAGGCGGCAGTGCGCAGGATTCGAAGGGACGGTTCCCGCTGTACCCATCTTTCTCTCTGTGTACTTCCTTCACTTGAAATTCAAACTCGGAAGTAGGGGGACTGGTGTTGGGTATAAAATACCCACAGCCAAAATCCTCGGCGGAATCGACATCAGAACAGCTCCGCCCGGACTCCTACGGGAGTCGAGCTCCACCGCAACATCAGAACAGCTCCACCCGGACTCCTACGGGAGCCGGGCTCCGCCGCAACATCAGAACAGCTCTGCCCGGACTCCTACGGGAGCCGAGCTCCGCCGCAACATTAGAACAGCTCCGCCCGGACTCCTACGGGAGCCAGGCTCCGCCGCAACATCAGAACAGCTCCACCCGGACTCCTACGGGAGCCGGGCTCCGCCGCAACATCAGAACAGCTCCACCCGGACTCCTATGGGAGCCGGGCTCTGCCGCAACAACAGAACAGCTCCACCCGGACTCCTACGGGAGCTGGGCTCCGCCGCAACATCAGAACAGCTCCGCCCGGACTCCTACGAGAGTCGGGCTCCATCGCAACATCAGAACAGCTCCGCCCGGACTCCTACGGGAGCCGGGCTCCGCCGCAACATCAGAACAGCTCCACCCGGACTCCTACGAGAGCCGGGCTCCGCCGCAACATCAGAACAGCTCCGCCCAGACTCCTACGGGAGTCGGGCTCCGCCGCAACATCAGAACAGCTCCACCCGGACTCCTACGGGAGTCGGGCTCCGCCGCAACATCAGAACAGCTCCGCCCGGACTCCTACGGGAGCCGGGCTTCGCCTTCAACTTCGAGCAGCTCAGCTCCGCCCGGACTCCTACGGGAGTCGGGCTCCGCCTTCGATATCAACAGTAGCTCAGCTCCACCCGGACTCCTACGGGAGCTGGGCTCTGCCTTCGACTTCGAACAGCACAGCTCCGACCGGGCTCCTACGGGAGCCGGGCTTCGTCCTCAGCGCCAACCGCTGGTAAGCCCCGTCCGGACTCCTACGAGAGCCGGACTTCGCCTTTAATTTTAGTTGCAGGAGGACTTCGCCCGTACTCTTAAGGGAGCCGGACTTCATCCTCGACGCCAACGACTGCAGCCGCAAGCAGACCCCGCCCGGACTCCTATGGGAGCCGGGCTCCGTCCTCAACAACGGCTGCTGAGGACTACGCCCGGACTCCTACGGGAGCCGGGCTCCGCCCGCAACTTCAGCTTCGAGAGGGTTGGGTTCCGCCCGGACTCCCCCGGAAGTCGGGCTCCACCCACGACCCCAACCGCCAGGAGGACCTCTCCCGGACCTCTACAGAAACCGGGCTTCGGCCGCTGTCGAGCTTCAATCAACAGATCCGTGCCCCCTGGCAGGCCACCAAAACGGCCACGACCCTGCTCCACTTCCTGTGGCAGACTTCGCACAGTTCCATCATTCCCTGACAGGCCGCAGTAACCATCGCCACCCTGCTCCACTTCCTGTGGCAGATCCCGCACAGCTCCACTATCCCCTGGCAGGCCACAATAACGGCCACGAACCTGCTCCACCTCCTGCGACGGATTCCATGCGATTCTCCCATCCGCTGGCGAGTCACGACAACGGACGCTGCTCCACCCCTTGTAACAGATTCCACGTGGCGAGCCACGGTGATGGCCACGCGTCTACTCCACGATCCTTTGCAATCAATTCCCCTGACCATGGGCGGCCCACTACCAGACAGTTACAAACGTCGCCATCAATCCGTTGCCTCCTCCGCCTATAAAAGGGGGACCCAGATACGTTATTCTCTAAGCTCATCTCTTATCTCAAAACTCTGCTAAATTCTCCGTTCGAGCACTCCATTCTTGTTGAGGCAGAGAACTGACTTGAGCGTCGGAGGGTCTTGCCGGAGCAACCCCACCTCCGGTTTAGACTTCCCTTGCAGGTCCCGACGGCGACCGCGGCTTCCCTGACTCCAGCTTCTCCGGCGCAAGCTGATTTTTGCACCAACAGTAATGATTATGATGAACTTCATAAATCAGAGTAATAGGTTTAGGGTTATGATGAGATCATATCTATGAGACTTAAAATCTTAAAAACTCTGATTTAGAATATTCTTAATCATAAGAGTATTGCGTAGGGGATTAATATTTTGGATAGACTAGCATTTCTTTTGTATGCTCGATGGAGAGGGTGGCTAGTCTCATAAGCCACTTGTGTGAGATACTAATACAAAAAAGTGGATGCTCATTAGAGAATGAGTTCACTGAATTGATCCAACTTAAGAAATATCTTATGGAATTTACTTATCCATCAAAAGATATTTTCTTATAGTGGGAGTTGTGTTTATAATCTTTTGACCTGAGACTACCATAGAATCTTGTATATGTGAATCCATATTTTGGTTCATACTCATTCATGACTTAGTTATGTATGGAGTATTCTGGATATGGTGGAATGTGTATGGAGATTATGAGTAGGTCAACATGAAATCGATCACTCCTGGTAAGAGGAGATCGCATCCTACTTGCTCTGATCGATTGATGATTCAGAAAGTCTTTGATCAAAGCAGAATAAAAATTAAAAAGAATTTTTAATATTTCATTAATCAAATTATCATTAAAGATTAAGAAAGATATGAATATGATATTGGATTTGACATCATTCCATATCCAGAGTCATATTCGGAGTGTAGGGAGATCGCAGGATCGAATTGCACGATAACTTTTTACTAAAGATATTTTTGATATTTTTATTAAAATTCTATATCTTTTAAATAGATATGATATATTACTAGATGTCAATCTTGTCTTATAGATTTGATCAAATTAAAGAGTTTAAATCGATCGTCAATTAGAAAGAGTTTTAATTGCTGAAATTGGGTTAGCTTGATTGGATCTAGATTAGTTAGATTAAATTTTAATCAAATTAGATTGACTTACACTCAGGCCCACTACTGACTAGATGTGGAACCCAATGTATCACATATAAAGAAAATTGATCGGGGGTCTAATTGGATTAGATCATGTTTGCAAAATAGAAATGCTAGCATATGTTACAAAAACTAGCTCCTTCTTTCAAATCAGGTTCGAAATTGATTCCAGATTGGGCTAATTAAAGATAAATTAATTTTAAATAATTTTGAGTTTGAGTTGGGTCAGTCCTTGGCTGTATGTACCAAAAATTTGGAGCCAAGAAACCTAGTCTCCATGCATCAATAATTTTTCTTGCGCATGGGTGCAGTCATTGTTCGTAGAAATAGATTTCACATCCCATGAGATCGGATGTCCTTTCCTTGAGCTTATCCAATATTCCATGATTAAAAAAAAAAATTAGTGATTCTTGACTTAATTTTAACTGCAAAGAATCCTTTTGAGATTAAAAGACCTTCTGATTTAATCATGAAAATTGGTTGAAGTTGGAAATCCTGCCAGTCTGGTCCATGCGCCTAACCAAGAGTCTAATTTGTGAAGGACTCTAACCTATGTGTCACACCTCATCTTATTTTCAGATTTTTTCCATGCCATCATCAAGTTAATTCCTTCATTTTGGTCCAATGGATGGCCAAAAGTCATTGATGGGTGGTGGAGAAAAATTACTCCATGTGAAGCTGTGCGACGCATCAAAGAATCATCGAGAAAAATATTCCAAAGAATCCTTCTGTGCGAAGCATCTCTTGAATTTTTTTCTAATGATTGCCTTGTGTTAAAACCTTTCAAATGGGCATAAAAATTCTTCAGGGGGTGTGAGATTTTCTGATGGATGCGAGATGGCCCATGGAGGGGGTGTGAATCATTCCTGAAGGCACCCCGTCGCTAACTATTTAAAGGGGGCTACGTCAGAGATTTGATTCATTCAAAAAGTTGCTCTTATCTCTTCTTTCTTGCACACTCTCCCTATTGTCCAATTAGTCTCTTCCTTCTCTTATTAGGATAAGTCTAAAAATAGTAAGGACAAGTTCGATTTTAGGACAAGAGCCTAGGAAGAGAATTAAGGAAGATAAGGAGAGAAGAAAGGTAGGGATAGGAAGGCTAGGAGAAGAGGAAGAGGGTCTTGAGGTCCTGGTGTCCGAAAAAATTTTTAAAGTGAGAATTTTGGGGGAAAAATTATTCTAAAGAGTTGGTGTCCTGGTCATAGCCCTGTGTGGATCACTGTTGGAGGGCGAACACTTGGGTGCTTAGTGGAGGTTCTGCCAAAATTTGGATTAAGTGCTGCAGGTGTTCTTCTATAGCTTGAATTTAATTTTGAATATATGTCATATATGATTGTTGATCATCAAAGAGATGCTAGTTTATAAGTTTAATATATAAGATTTCATAATTTAAATTTGAAATTTATTATTCTTTCACTGTGCATGTCCACCTTGAAACCCTACAGTGGTATCAGAGCCGGCCTTGTTTGGTTCAATTATATATACATAGTATTTATGTGATGCATATTATGATTCATACTATAAAATTATTTTTGTCATTAATTATGCTTTCATATGATGATATGAAATGATGCATATATGATCCACCACTTCATCATCCTGACATAAGGTTGTCCTAGCATAACGGGATTATGCTGCAAGATTGTACTAGGATGATAAAAGTCCATATGTTACACTTACACATATAGAATATTTTAATACTAATACATAAATTAGTATTATATAGTTAGAATGTGCATGAGACCAAATAAAAGTCCTCATTAAAAATTATATTAAGTTGTAGTGATATGCAACTAGGGGTTAGCCAATTCTTGATCAATTGATCAATTGGAGTCTAGAAAAGTGCTACAGGTGGTTCTTTAATTGGTTTCATTGTCTGAAAAAAGCAACGGAAGGGCCCCCACCTTACTTACCTAGCCAATTTGATTAAGCGATCTTGATATTGAAAAATCCTAATATTGAAAACACTACTAAGGGCCTTCCTTCATGCTTGGTTAATGTTACATCATAAACTATGGTTAGTTTGTTGTGTTAACACAAGGCTTGTCATAAAGACTGATATAACATAATCCTGGTGCATAGAAGATACTTACAGTAATTTTGGATGTACTGTTTTGTTGTATTAACATAAGGACAGTTATATTCGAATTTGACTATATTGAAATGAAGGATCTTACTTAACTAAAATATTATAGCTTGTTTTGTTAACATAAAGTTAATAATATTTTAGAGGCCAAGATATGATATTGAGAATTGCATGAGATGCAATTGAAAAAAGTTTTCTACCTATAAAATCATAAGGGTTTATTGTGTTAACACAAGATCATTATTAGGGATTAGGATCTCAATCCCACTAAGATAAATATGTAATATGTCTCGTTCATCATAATAGAGGGTTATGATGTTCGATAAAATAGTGACAGGTATAATTAAATCTAAAGATCTTATTTAATTATGTGAGTCAACATGAGTTGTTTGCTTATGTAATGTTCTTTAATTATTGTAGATTAAATTTTATAAATGGCATCTTCACTATCATTGCAAAAAATTTTAGATTCCAACAAGTTGATCGATCCTAATTATGTGGACTAATTGAGAAATTTAAAAATTATACTCACTCAGGAGAAGTTCTCCTATATTTTTGATATCTCCGAACCATAAGAGATTGGGGATGATACCATAGAGAAGGAGGTATCCACATATAGGATATGAAAGAACGACAGTTTGACTGTCAAGTGCATCATACTAACCTCTATGAGCAATGAGTTGCAGAGGCAGCATGAGAGTATGGATACTCAATCCATACTCCTCAATTTTAAAGAGTTATATGAAGAACAGAGTAGGACTACTAGATATGAGATATCTAAATAATTATTCTGTGCTAGAATGACTGATGGGGTCATCCGTACAAGACCATATCCTGAAGATCATTGACCTGATCACCAGATTGGGTCAATTAGGTTTTATGATAGATGGAGAATTAAGTTAAGATTTGATCTTACAATCTCTCTCTGAATCATTCTTTTAGTTTGTTGTGAACTATCATATGAACAAATTGAATATCTCCTTGCCTAAGATGTTGAATATGCTCAAGACAGCTGAGAGCCATATTAAGAAAGAAAAGGCTCCACTTCTTCTTATGGATAAAACCTCTAAAAAGAAGTTAGGTTTTAAGGGTTCAAAGATAGCTCTGAATTCTAAAGGTGGCACGATGAAGAAGAAGGGGAAGAAAATATCCAGACAGGGTACCTGCTTTCATTGCAGCAAGGTAGGACATTGAAAAAAGAATTGCAAGTTATATCTTATAACTGTAAAGACTGGTGCAAGTGACACACCAAAAGGTATGTATGACATACATACAATTTTGTCATTAAGTTCTTCCAATTCAGACTCTTGGGTATTGAATACCATCTACGGTTCTCATATCTGTAAGTCATTGTAGGAGCTATAGAATATTACAATGCTGAAGAAGGGTGACTTCGAGCTTTACAGTGCTAGAAAAGAGTCCATCCAAGCAGAGGTTGTAGGGACATATATGTTGAAGTTACCTTGTGGAAAGATCTTAGAGCTAGAAAGCTGTTATTATATGCCTAAGATCATTAGAAATATTATTTCTATACCGTTGCTATTGCAATAAGATTATGAAATAAATAGAAAAAGTAATAGTTGTTTAATTTTTTTTTTCTAATAAAATTTTTTGTCATGGCGTTATTAATAATGGTCTTCTAATTCTATCTAATGATAATATTTTCATATTGATAAAAGTAAAAAGTGAAAGAAAGAAGAGATGAATAATACTTTACTTTGACATTGTCAACTTGGTCATATAAGTGAGACAAAGATTAATAAGTTATACAAAAAAGAGTTCTTTGATCCCTATGATTATGAATCATTAGGTACTTGTGAATCTTATCTTATGAAAAAAATGACAAGACTCTATTTAGTGGATATGGAGAAAGGATAAGTGAGTTAATAGGACTTGTACATACTGATACATGTGGTCCGATGGTAACAGAAGTCAGAGGAGGATACTCTTATTTTATAATATTCACTGATGATTTATCTAAGTTTGGATATGTGTATCTTATGAAACACAAATTCGAGGTCTTTGATAAATTTAAAGAGTATCAAAGTATGGTCGAGAAACAAACTGAAAAAAAATATTAAAATCTTTCGATCTGATCGAGATGGAGAATATTTATCCAATAAATTTCTAGATCATCTTAAAAAAAATAAAATTCTCTCAGAATTGATCCCTCTCTATACACCACAGCTAAATGGTGTAGCAGAAAGGAGGAATCATACTTTATTAGATATGGTGCGGTCCATGATGTGCCTTGCAGACTTGCCTATTTTCTTCTAGAGATATATCCTAGAAACTGTTGTCTATATCCTGAATAGAGTACCTTCAAAATTTATGCCAAGCTCTACATATGAGATATGAAGAGGAAAGAAGCCTAATCTTAAGTATCTTAAAATATGGGGTTGTCCAGCTTATGTTAAAAGAAACTTTGGACGTAAGTTGAGTGCTAGGGCAGATAAATACTTATTTGTAGGTTATCCTAAAGAGAGTATAGGATATGTCTTTTACCATCCTATTGAACAAAAGATGTTTGTCAGTAAATATGCTACTATTATAAAAAAAGAGTTTATCCTAGAAAGAGGCAGTGGAAAGAAAATTGAACTTGAAGAAGTTCAAGACCTATAAATGCAAGCACAAGATGATCCTCAATCAGAAATATCTATTAATGTACAACCATAAAATACACCTCCCTCTGAAGGTCGGATAGAGTGTGGAATGCACCTATAAGGTATGGGTTCGTTGTTGAGAATAATGAAGCCCACGTCATTTAGAATGATGAATCTTTGACCTATACAGAAGTCATCATGAGTAGGGACTCAGACAAATGGCTAGAGGCTATAAAATTAGAAATGGACTCCATGTACTCCAGTCAAGTGTGGATTTTGATTGATGCACCAGAGGGTGTGACCCCTGTTGGATACAAATGGGTCTATAAGAAAAAGATTGGAGTAGATGACCAAGTTGAAACCTATAAAGTCAGATTGGTGGCTAAAGATTTTGGGCAAAAATAGGATATTTATTATGATGAAATATTTTCTCCTGTTGCCATGCTCAAATCTATATGGATTATGCTTGCAATAGCAGCATACCATGATTATGAGATTTGACAAATAGATGTGAAGACCACCTTCCTTATGTTATGATCCAGGTGGTGTGCCCAAGGCCCAGGGGACCAAGGCTAAGGCCAAGGTCCATCATTCATGAGGGCTTCATGGAGACTCTAGGGCTAGTTGGGCCCTAGGTTGAAAGGCTGTGGGCCTTTTGGGTTCTTGATGTCTAGGTTATATGGGCCTCAAGGGACCAACTCTTTATAGGCCAGGTCTGGGCCCAGGATAGGCGAGATTAGGTCGAGTCATAGGTGTACATGGGCTTGGGTTAACCTAATCTCCCATAGAGTTGGTCAAGGGAGTTTTGGGTTTGGGTCACTTGACCCGATGTTTATATATACATGTACTTGTATAGTTTTTGATTAAGCCAAGAAAATAGATAACTCTTTCTCCCAAGTCTCTCTCTCTCTCTTCTCTCTCTCTCTCCAGCAATCTTCCACACACCAGGAGCAAGAAACCCTAGGGTTTCTTGCTGCCAGTCCATAAAAGGAAAGAAAGGAAGGGAGGCGCTAGCCCCTTCCCCCCTTTTGCAGCCGCCAGCCATTTCTTCTCTCCCCTCTCTTGCAGGTGCCCAAACACTAGTTCCAGGACTTGAAATCTCTTGAGAAGAGGTTGGTATAAGTCCCTCTCAGATCTGGAGTTGATCTGAGGTTGTTTGAGGCACGGGTGAGATCTCCATCAACAGATCTACAAAAAGGCTGCAGCAGGACAGATCTGCGATGTCTGTCTCCATCTATCTTCTTCCTCATCTAGAATACTCTGATTCAAGATCTATGAGTTGGAAGATCTTGATCCAGGTCTGATCTGGTTGGGTACCAGATCTTGGATTTTTTTGAGATGGTTTCAAAGGCATTCTTCATCTGGAGCGAAAGGCTGATGAAGAAGACAACAACCAGACTGATTTCATCAAGGGCCTTGGATCGTATCCAGAAGTCTCCAGATCTATTCGTTGCTGGTTGTGCTACACCAAAGATCCATGGAAGGAGTCGGGATCATGCTCCAATAGTTGGTATTAGAGCCACGATGGTGAGGAAACGGTTCCAAGTGCGAGAAGTTGAAGATCCCAAGTGTTGAAAATTTTTAGTAAGGTACCATCAAGGTATATTCTATACTTCTTGATTTTATATTGCCTGTTTGGCTTGGATCCAGTCATGGGCAGTAATATGAAGGTCGAGTTCGAGATGTTTGATGGCAAGGAGAATTTTTTTATGCAGAAAATTTGAGCGGAGGATCTTCTGGTGCAAGCAGATCTGGATCAGGCTTTGGATGAGAAGCCTGAGGGAATGACAGATAGACAGTGGGCATCATTGGAGAAGAAAGCATGCTCGGTGATCAGAGGATGTTTGTTGGATGCGGCGTTGTATTCGGTGCTAGAAGAAAAGACCCCAAAGGGCCTTTGGTCGAAGTTGCACACCATGTATATGGGGAAGAATATGTGCAACAAGCTGATGCTGAAGAAGAGGTTGTACAGTCTTCAGATGCAGGAGGGATCTGATATGATTGGCCACATTCAGAGGTTCGATCAGTTGTGCACGGAGTTGGTGAATATCAGGGTGCAGCTGGATGAGGAGGACAAGTCTCTATTGCTTCTATGTTCGCTGCCCGGATCATATGATTCTTTGGTGACTACACTGCTCTACGGCAAGGAGACTCTGGAGTATGAGGACATGATCTCGGTGCTGAGGTCGAATGAGCAGAGGGAAAAGTTGACCAGAGATCGGGCTCCCCAGGAGGGTTTGGCAGTAGGGGAGAGGACAGGTAGAGGCAGAGGCAGAAGCAAGTCCAGGGGGCGGTCCAAGTCCAGGAAGGGAAAGAAAGAGGTAAAATGCTTCAAGTGCAACGAGTTCGGGCACTTCAAGCGAGAATGTCCACTATGGAAGAGCAAGAAGGGAGAAAGAAGTGGCTCAGAATCGTGAGTGCAGTTGCTGGGCAGCAGGTAGAGGATGATCTACTTGTGGTATCAAATGGTCACAGGCATTACACAGAGGAGTGGACACTAGACTCTGCATGCTCACATCACTACACACCACACAGGTCTTGGTTTGCGACATACACCAAGACAGATGAGGGATCAGTGACTCTAGACGACAATCATCCTTGCGAGGTGGCTGGGATAGGGACAGTCAGGGTGAGGATGTTTGATGGGATTGTGAGGACATTGACAAATGTAAAGCACATCCCGAAGCTGGAAAAGAATCTAGTGTCACTAGGCTACTTGGAGCGCAGTGGATATAGCTTCAGCAGTAGGGCTAGAAGCGGAGTACTGAACATCTTCAATGGAGCTATGGTGGTGATGAGAGGCAGGAGGTTGGACAATAACCTCTATCGCATGGAGGGATCTGTGGTGACCGGAGAGTCTGATACAGCAGCTGCAGCACAGGACCAAGAGGGGGCTTACAGGATGTGGCACTACCGCCTAGGCCACATGGGTGACAGAGGGCTGAGGGAGTTGAGCAGGAGAGGACTCATCTCTGATCTGGAGGATGGTGCTACAGGGAAGATCTGTGAGCCTTGCCAGATGAAAAAATAGAGAAGAGTTCAGTTCACCATCAGTATAGCCCGGAGTGCAGCCCCTCTAGAGTTAGTACACACAGATGTGTGGGGACCAGCCCCAATTTTAGCTAGGAATGGGCCAGATACTTCATGACCCTGATTGATGATTTCTCAAGGAAGCTCTGGATTTACTTCATGAGAGAGAAGTCAGAGGTCTTCACCAAGTTCAAGATCTGGAGAGCGGAGGTGGAGAAGGAGCAGGGGAGGAGTGTGAAGTGTCTGAGGTCAAACAATGGCGGGGAGTACACCAGCAGAGAGTTCCAGGACTACTGTGAGGAGTGTGGGATCAGGAGACACTTCTCAGTTAAGGGGATGCCACAGTAGAATGGGTGGTCGAGAGGATGAACAGAACACTTTTGGAAAAGGCACGATGCATGAGGCTGCAGGCAGGACTTTCAAAGGAGTTCTGGGTTGACACAGTAGATGCAGCGAGTTACTTGGTCAATGGTCACCTCACACCAGGTTGGATGGCAGACTTCCAGAGGAGGTGTGGTCTGGGAGGACAGTTGGGCTGGGCCATCTACGGATATTTGGGTGCACGCCTATGTGCACATTGAAGCTGGTGAGCGGAGCAAGCTAGATGCCAGATCACTCAAGATGGTGTTTCTAGGCTATCCGCGAGGAGTCAAGGGATACAGGTTGTGGGATCCCTTGAAAAAGAAGGTCATCATTAGTTGGAATGTGACTTTTAATGAGGAGTCAGTCCTACGGAGGCGAGCAGGCATGGAGGAGCAGCAGGAGCAGGAGGAGGTCCAGCAGGGCGCTGCTGGACAGCTTACCTCTTTGATTTTACCTCTTGCAGGTACTACTGGAGGACATGACATTCAGGTGGAGCACCTTCCTAAGGTGTCTCCACAGGTGGAGAGGACTCGGATGGATGATCGAGGTGGAGTGGTCCAACAGAAGCAAGCTGGACCGAGGACTGATATCGGTGTTGCCCTACACAAGCCTAAGAAGACCATCAGGCAACCGGACTGATATGGCTTCGAGGAGATGCTGTCATATGCCCTGGTGACAGTGAATGGAGACCCATATACATATCAGGAGGCTACTGAGAGCCAGGATAGAGAGCGGTGGGTCCAGGCGATGTTCGAGGAGATGCAGTCTCTCCACCAAAACCAGACGTGGCGATTGGTGCAGTTACCACAGGGGAAGAGGCCCATTGGCTGCAAATGGGTCTACAGTCGCAAGGACAGATTGGAGCTGGTTGAGGCCTTGGGACACCAAGGTAGAGATTGTTATGATCCAGGTGGTGTGCCCAAGGCCCAAGGGACCAAGGCTAAGGCCAAGGTCCATCATTCATGAGGCTTCATGGAGACTCTAGGGCTAGTTGGGCCCTAGGTTGAAAGGCTATGGGCCTTTCGGGTTCTTGAGGTCTAGGTTATGTGGGCCTCAAGGGACCAACTCTTTATGAGCCAGGTCTGGGCCAGGATAGGTGAGATTAGGTCAAGTCATGGGTGTACATGGGCTTGGGTTAACCTAATCTCCCATAGAGTTGGTCAAGGGAGTTTTGGGTTTGGATCACTTGACCCGGTGTTTATATATACATGTACTTGTATAGTTTTTGATTAAGCCAAAAAAATAGACAACTCTTTCTCCCAAGTCTCTCTCTCTTCTCCTCTCTCTCCAGCAATCTTCCATGCACCAGGAGCAAGAAACCCTAGGGTTTCTTGCTGCCAGTCCATAAAAGGAAAGAAAGGAAGGGAGGTGCTAGCCCCTTCCCCCCTTTTGCAGCTGCCAGCCATTTCTTCTCTCCCCTCTCTTGCAGGCATCCAAACACTAGGTCCAGGATCTAGAATTTCTTGAGAATAGGTTGGTACAAGTCTCTCTCAGATCTGGAGTTGATCTGAGGTTGTTTGAGGCACGGGTGAGATCTCCATCAACAGATCTACAAAAAGCTGCAGTAGGACAGATCTGCGAGGTCTGTCTCCATCTATCTTCTTTCATCTAGAACACCTCATTTGAGATCTACGAATTGGAAGATCTCGGTCCAGGTCTGATCTGGTTGGGTACCAGATCTTGAATTTTTTTGAGGTGGTTTCAAAAGCATTCTTCATCTAGAACGAAAGGCTGATGAAGAAGACAGCAACCAGGCTGATTTCATCAAGGGCCTTGGATCGTGTCCAGAAGTCTCCAGATCTATTCGTTGCTAGTTCGCTGCACCAAAGGTCCGTGGGAGGAGCCGGGATCGTGCTCCAACACCTTAATGGTTATCTTAAGAAAGAGGTTTACATGTCTCAGCTAAAGGATTTATCTCAAAAGGGAGAGCAAATTAGGTATGCAGGCTTAAAAAATCCATTTATGGATTAAAGCAGGCCTAAAAAAGTTGGAACATCTGCTTTGATGTTACAGTCAAAGAGTTTAGCTTTATCAAAAATATAGATGAATCTTGTGTATATAAGAAGACTAGTGGGAGTGCCATTATCTTTTTAGTTTTATATGTGGATGACATACTTCTTATTGGAAATAATATCCCAATGTTACAATCGATCAAGACATGGCTATCAAATAAATTTTCATGAAGGATTTGGGTGAAGCATCCTATATACTAGGTATAAAGATCTATAGGGATAGATCTCAGAGGATGTTAGGCTTGTCCCAATCCATGTACATTGACTTAGTACTAAAAAAGATTAGCATGAATGGGAGTAAAAGAGGTTACTTACCCATGAGTCAAGGCATATATTTCTTTAAAAGATGTCTCCTAAAATACCAAAAGGGAGAAATAGAATGAGTTCTATTCCCTATGCTTCGATAGTAGGATCGATCATGTATGCTATGCTATGTACCAGGTCTGATGTTGCCTATGTCTTAGGCATAGTTAGTAGATTTCAGACTGATTCAGAAGAGAATCATTAAAAAGCAGTGAAAAATATTCTAAAGTACTTGAGAAGGACTAAAATATTTTTTTGGTATATGAAGAATCTGATCTAAAACTAGAAGGTTATTTTGACTCTATTTTCAATCAGACCCTGATGATAGTAAATCACTTCAGGTATGTCTTTACTCTTAATGGTGAAGCTATTACTTAGAAAAGTTTCAAGCAGCAGATGTAGCTGACACAACCATTGAGCAGAGTATATAGCTGCAAGTAAAGCCACCAAGAAAGCTGTCTGGATGAAGAAGTTCATCACTGAATTGATGTTATTTCTGAGATTGAGAATCCAGTACCACTTTACTTGATAATATTGGAGCAGTTGCTCAAGCAAAGGAATCAAAATCTCATCATAAATCTAAGCACATTCTAAGACGCTTCTATCTCATTCATGAAATAATCCAAAGATAAGATGTTATCATTGAACGAGTAGAAAAAAGAACAACATAGCAGACCCATTCACTAAGGCTTTACCACAGTAGCAGTTCGATCGCCATCTCGATTGTATGGGGATAAAATATAAGGAGATTGGCTTTAGTGCAAATGGAAGATTGAAAGGGATATGCCCTATAAGCCAATCGAAATTTGTATTTTGATAGGTTTTCCTTGTTATCTTCCAGACTTATGTATTGACTCTTTATAAATAATAAAAGGTATTTTTCAGCATATGCTGCATCTTACTTTTGTAATGGTTATGATAAACTCCATAAATTAGGGTAATGATTTAGAGTTATGATGAGATCATATCTATGAGACCTAAAATCTTAAAAATTCTGATTTAAAATATTTCTAGTCATAGGAGCATTGAGTAGGGGATCAATATTCTGAATAGACTAGCACTTCCTATGTATGCTCAATGAAGAGGGTGGCTGATCTCATAAGTCACTTGTGTGAGATACTGATACAAAGAAGTGGGTGCTCATTAAAGAATGAGTTCACTGAAATGATCTGACTTAAAAAATATCTTATGAAATTTACTTACCTGTCAAAAGATATTTTCTTATAGTGGGAGTTGTGCATATAATCTTTGACCTGAGACTACCATAGAACCTTGTATACATGAATCCATATTTTGGTTCATACTCATTCATGACTTAATCATGTACGGGGTGTTCTGGATATAATGGAATGTGTATGGAGGTTGTGAGTAGGTCAACATGAAATCGATCACTTCTGGTAAGAGGAGATCACATTCTACTTGCTCTGATCGATTGATGATTCAAAAAGTCTTTGATCAAAGTAGAATAAAAATTAGAAAAATTTTTAATATTTTATTAATTGAATCATTATTAAAGATTAAGAGAGATATGAATATGATATTGGATTTGACATCATTTCATATCCAGAGTCATATTCGGGGTGCAGGGAGATCGCAGGATCGAATTGTATGGTAACTTTCCACTGAATAATATTTTTGATATTTTTATCAAAATTTTATATCTTTCAAGTAGAAATGATATGTTGCTAGACATCAATCTTATCTTGTGGATTTGATCAAATTAAAAAGTTTAATTTGATCGCAATTAGAAAGAGTTCTAATTGCTAAAATTGGATTAGCTCAATTGGATCTAGATCGGTTAGATTAAATTCTAATCAAATTAGATTAACTTGCTATAAGCTAGATATGAACCCAATGGGTCACACATAAAGAAAATTGATCAGGGGTCTAATTGGATTAGATTATGTTTGCAAAATAGTCATGCTAGCATATGTTGCAAAAACTAGCTCCCTGTTTCAAATCAGATTTGAAATTGATTTCAGATTGAGCTAATTAAAGTCAAATTAATTCAAACCAATTTTATACTTGAGTTGGGTCAGCCCTTGGCTACATGTACCAAAAATTTGGAGCCAAGAAACATGGTCTCCATGCATCAAGAATTTTTCTTGCATGTGGGTGCAATCTTTGTGCACAGAATAGGTTTCTTGTCCCATGAGATAGGACACCCCTTCCAGAGCTTATCCAATGTTTCATGATAAAAAAAAAATTAATGATTCCTAACTTAATTTTGAGTATAAAAAATCTTTTTGAGACTAAAACACCTTCTGGTTTAATCATGAAATTGGTTGAAGTTGAAAATCCTGCTAGTCTGATCCATGCACCTAACCAAGAGTCCAATTTGTGAAGGACTCTAATCTATATGTCACACCTCATCTTATTTTCAAATATTTTTCATGCCATCAACAAGTTAGCACCTTCATTTTGATCCATTGGATGGCCAAAAGTCACTGATGGGTGGTGGAAAAAAATTGCTCTATGTGAAGCTGCATGACGCATCGGGGAATCATTGAGAAAAATATTCCTAAGAGTCCTTCTGTGTGAAGCATCTCTTAAATTTTTTTTTTGATGATTGTCATGTGTCAAAATCTTTCAAATGGGTATGAGAATTCATCAGGGGTGTGAGATTTTTTGATGGATGCGAGATGGCACATGGAGGGGGCGCAAATCATTCCCGAAGGCACCCCATCGCTAACTATTTAAAGGGGGCTACGTTGAAGATTTGATTCATTCAAAAAAATGCTCTTATCTCTTCTTTCTTACACACTCTCTCTATTGTCTAATTAGTCTCTTCCTTCTCTTGTTAGGATAAGTCTAAAAATAATAAGGACAATCCAATTTTAGGACAAGAGCCTAGGAAGAGAATTAAAAAAGATATGGAGAGAAGAAAGGTAGGGATAGGAAGGCTAGGAGAAGAGGAAGAGGGTCTTAAGGTCCTGGTGCCCAAAAAAATTTTCAGAGTAAAAATTTTGGAGGAGGAATCATTTTAAGGAGTTAGTGTCCTAATCATAGTCTTGTGTAGATCACCGTTGAAGGGCGAACACTTGGACGCCTGGTGGAGGTTCTGTCGGAATTTGGATTAAGCACTGCTAGTATTCTTCTATAGCTTGAATTTAATTTTGAATATATATTATATATGATTTTTAATTATCAAAGAGATGTTGATTTATGAGTTTAATATTTAAAATTTTATAATTTAAATTTTGAAATCCATTATGCTTCCGCTGTGCATGTTCACCTTGAAACCCTACAACAGGGTCATATTTCTTAATCGACAAGATTTTTATTTCGTGTGCCAACTTTACACCCATTGGTGGGGCCATATTTTATGTGGATACTAGCTTCAGATGTTGACCTTCTCATAGAGATTCATTCATGGCAATCTGAGAGCTTTTAAAATTTTTACATCTTTTTTTTAAAACATACATATACATATATGAGAAAATTATAAAATTCATACTTCATAACCATGCTATTTTCATAAAATATATTCATGAAATCAATTCTCATAATAATATATACTTTTTTATATCACATATATATATCTTTATTTTATAAAAAAATATAATTTCATCAATAATAATTTTTTGCATAGAAAATATGATTATTTAAAAATATATAAGGAGCATAAGATCCACTTACCTTGTTTGTCTTTGATCTTCAAACTTCATTAGAAGAATCAGCTAATCTTATTTAAAATATTAAATCATAATCAATTTTCTTCCAATGAGTTCAATAAAATTAAATAAAGAGGTCATTGATCGGATGGTCGGTCCGATAGGCTGTCCAGACATCGGAACAATTCATGGCCCCCCAGTTGAGGATCTGATCTAAGCAACTTTGATCAAAGAATCATGGAGTATGGATTGGATCAAAATCAAGATTGATCAATAGAGTTCATCAATAATGAGTTTCAAAGATACTAGACAAGCTTGGCATGGGTTTGACATATGGCATAATTATCAAAGCAACTTCAGGTCATCTTGTCAGAGTCAACATAGATTCTTAGAAGAGGAAGACATGACTCGATAAGGATCCATAGATATTTTTTAGAGAGAGAAAATAGGTGAAAAAAAAAAATAGAGAGAAAAAATAGAGAGAGAATCTTCATATTCCTCAAAAGAAGAATCTATGATCAAAATCATCACAAGTCATATCATGGTGACCCATAGGGGTCAACGGTGATCAAACTCTATAAATTTTTGACAAAGATTGGGCTGGGATCTGATAAACTGCATGGCTATCAAAGTGGTTTTGGGTCTCTTTAAAAATATTGTCTTAGATTCATACCGAAGCTCATGGATTAGATGAGAGAGAAATAGGGAGTAGAGAGAGATATAAAAGAGGAAAGAGAGAGATAGGAGAGAGAAAATCCTATTTCTTTCTTTCTTTCTTTTTTCTTTTCTTGTTCTTATTTTCTTCTTTTTTTTCATGGCTGAACAGGGGAGGAAAGGGAAGTTCTTGGTCCTTGGCTGAAAAACTAACGGTGGCCGATGGCGATGGGACAGGGAACGACCGGTGGCAAAGATTGCTGGCAGGAAAAATATGGAAAAGATCCAAAAATAGAGGATCTAATGGCTTTCTTTTTTTTTTGTTTTTCATGATTTTGGCCATTGATCATTTATCGATGACTGTGACTTCGTCGGAAAGCATTGTAGGGAGGTCAAACAACCCGACCAAGGGTTCGGTGTTAGGTGACGGTAGCACCGATGGCCGAAGAAGGAAGAAATCAAAGTCAGAAAAATAGAGAATTCTTTTATAATGGATTTTCGATGAAACCGATGGCCTTCGGTGGTACTTAAGGTTATAGAGAGATAGAGAAGAGAGAGAGGAGGAAGGATCAAGCCCTTACCTTGGCTTCGATGACATTTCTAGCTTCAATTATTGATAGGCATGGTGAAAAGAATCCGACAAAAATTGAAAGAAAAAAAGAGAAAGAAGAGAGGAAGAAGGCTGGGCTCATCATGGTCGGCTTTGGATGAGGGAGGAGAGGGTTTTATATAGCAGAGGAGAGGCCGAATCCTTTTCAGATTTGACTTCCTCTTCGATGAGTTCGCACGGAAGAAGACTCCCAGCGGGAGTCTTCAACATTTTTCTTTTTCTTTTTTTTTTTCTTTTGTTTCTTTTTTTTTTTTGTTTTCAATTTCATGGCCCAAGATTTGTGCAAGAAAAATTTTGGATCGGGTATCACATTCTACCCTCCTAAAAAAAAAGTTTCATCTTCAAACTTGGCATACTTAAGGTTTTCGACATTGAAAATATAAACCCGCATATTGTTCTTAAGCTTCCAAGTTATCTATTTATTCCACAAGCCCTCAACATAAATAATTATATGGTATTTTGAAATTGGATTATTTCTATCTACAAGATAATTAATTTCTTTGATCTCTTAATCTTGGATTGAAATTCCATAATTTCTTATCTATGAAATTATTTGCTCTTGACTAATTTTACATAAGAATCATAATCGATCCTATGTATTCTTAGTAAATATAGAAAAATCTAAAACATTAGATGCTTATTATAATCTACAACCTTCTTTATCTTTTAACTTGATATATGATGTAACAATTAAATTTTCATTGTAAAAAATCCTTGAATCCATTCAAACAAATGGAGTAATAATATCAAAGCTAAAAAAATGATATCTATATCCAAAACATTCTACATCTGAGCTCAATTAAGAAATATCAATCCACTAACCTTACACTTAAGATGCTCAAAATTCTTTTGATCATTTCTATAATAAAAGAACCAATTACCAAAGATAGTATTACAACATCTAAACAAGCTCAAGAATCAATAACCTTATCCTTTTATTTGTCATTGGCGGTCCCTTTTTACACAAATCAAATCTCCATTCATATCACTTATTGAATTAGTATTCTTAACTAATTTTAGTATAATTCAATTACTGCACTTCTATTATGCACTCTGATATGAACCCATCGAATTCTCCGAGGCTATCGAATGAATCCTTACAAAAGAACCAACCTTCTATTTTTTTTATAGATAGAACTAAAATAAAGCTTTAAGTTTCTTTGTTTTAACCATTCCTTGAGCATACCATATCGAAATTAAATTTTGATTCATTTTCTATTCTTAGTTGCATAAGCTTTCATTATTCATCTAGAATCCAATACATCTAGAATTAATTTGGAGCAAGTTAACTTTAGATTTACCTAACAATTAATAGGATGATTCTAAATCAACCTTTCTTTGTAAAATAATTAACTCAAATTTCCAATAAATTAGAAGACCTTAAATCAATATCATTGTGAGTAGAATCAATTCAGTTATCTCTTATAGAGCTTACTTCATCATGACGCTTAGCATCAATAAATAATCTGACATGAAACCTTGTTCCTTATTTATTAAAAATTATGTAGTCTTCCAAGAATTTGATAATAGCAGGATACCTTAGATGAGCTCCAAAACCTAAACTTTGATTTGAAATAATTAATATACTCCACTATCTTTAACAAACATAGGGTAGATCAAATATTCCAATCCAAAAGATGGTAAATTTTTTTTTAAAAAAAAATTCATCAAAATGTGTATGTCATACTTTCATTATAAAATCCATCTACCAAAAGAACCAAATATATATTTTTATTTACATGCAAGTTTATATATGATCTTTCTGTAGGTTCAACACTCAAAAATATTTCTCTCTCGTATGATGCAATTTTTTTTTCTTAGGTCACACTTAAAATAGCTTTCTTTCCAAAATTGTAATAATCAGACAATCAATATCAAAATTAGAAAAGTCATGATCTTCACTCATATTCAATTTGAAATTTTAGAATCATCTAAATAACAATTGATCAAGCATACTCAACATAACATATCAATATATCCTACTTTTTTCCAAAGTCAATATCTCTCATACTTAGGTCAAATCCCATTTATTGAAATGCAAGATATAACTTATCAGTTCTATTATATATATCATATGCCACTAAATAAATTCTATCATAATATCTATTGACCTAAAATCCAATCTTTGAACACTTCAGGCTACATTGACCATATCCCTAATGATCGTAATCCTGTATTCAAATACCACTTAAGTTATAGTCCTTAGTGATTATAAGCTAAGCTCTAATATTACTTATATCATGCCCTCATCACTTAATCCACAGTCCCAAATAATCATAACCTAAGCTCTGATACTATAAAATGTCATACCCCAAATCTAAAACATAATATGGACATGCTACCAAGGGATGGAGCCCACGATAACACGAAGACAATCAATTATAATTAGTTAAAATCTATCAAAAATAAGTTATAATAAAAGATTTAATTTTATTATTCATCAAGTAAATAAATCAATATTGGTTTAGAGTGACTAAATCCAAAAGATAATACTAAATCCAAGTCTCAATATTCATAAATAAATAACTATAAGTCCATAATCATAAAATAAACTAAACTTCTACTACAAAATTTTCAAATTTGCTATGCAAATCTCCAAGCTTAAATCCTTCATCGGATCTAATTTTTTCCTCTATAAAAAAAAAATAAAAAGATGTAAGCTACACTAGCTCAGTAAGTAGAACCTGTGCTTTTTTATCAGATAAGTATAAATTTTTTCATGATAATAAATATTTAAAAAATAATAGATATTATAAAAATAAATATTTCATGAAGCATATAATAAAATAAGTTATAAATCAAATTATGCTTGTATAAATCATGAATATTTCATAAACATGAATTATAAATCATTCTTGTCATGTATTCATATCTGTTTGAAAATATTACTCACAAATATTCATGCTAAGATCACTATTATATCCATGATCAGGCTATCTTTTTTAATTGACAGGATTCTTATTTTGTGTGCCAACTTTATATTTGTTGGCAAGGCCATGTTTCATGTGGATGCTAGCTCCGAATGTTAACCTTCCTATAAGAATTATTTATAGCTATCTAAGAGTTTTTGAAATCTTTACATCTTTTTCTTAAAACATATATATAGAGGTGAAAAAATCATAAAATTCATACTTCATAACCATGCTATTTTCATAAAATATATTCATGAAATCAATGCTCATAATAAAATATACTTTTTTATATCACATATATTGATTCTTATTTTATGAAAAATATGATTTCATCAATAATAATTTTTTACATATAAAATATAGTTATTTAAAAATATATAAGGAGCGTATGATCTACTTATCTTGTTCGTCTTAGATCTTCAGACTTCATTAGAAGAATTAGCTAATCCTATTTAAAATATTAAATCATAATTAATTTTTTTAAATAATTTAATAAAATTAAATAAAGAGATCATTGATTGGATGGTCGATTTGATAGGCTATCCAGACACTGAAATAATTCATGGCCTTCTAGCTGAGGATCCGATCTAAGCAACTCTGATCAAGAAATCATGGAATATGGATTGGATCAAGATCAAGATCGATCAATAGAGTTCATCAATAGTAATTTTTAAAGATACTAGACAAGCCCGACATGGATTTGACATATGGCATAATTATCAAAGTAATTTCAGGTCATCTTGTTGGAGTCAATATAGGTTCTTAGAAGAGGAAGACATGACTCGATAGGATCCATAGATATTTTTTAGAGAAAAAAATATATGAAGAGAGAGAAAGTAGAGAGAGAAAATGAAGAAAGAATCTTTATATTTCTCAAAAGAAGAATCTATGATCAAAATCATCATAGGTCATATCATGGTGACTCCATAGGGGTCAACGGTGATCAAACTCTGAATTTCTGGCAAGGATCGGATTGAGATTTGATAAACTGCATAGCTATCAAAGCGGTTCTAGGTCTCTTTGAAAAGATCATCTTAGATTTGTACCCAAGCCCATGGATTAAACAAGAGAGAAATAAGGAGTAGAGAGATATAAAAGAGGAAAGAGAGAGATAGGAGAGAGAAAATACCTTTTCTTTCTTTCTTTGTTGTTTCTTTTTTTTTCTTTTCTTGTTCTTCTTTTCTTCTTCTTTTTCATGGCCAAACAGTGGAGGAAAGGGTAGGTCATGGTTCTTGGCCAAAAAACTGGCAGCGGTCGGTGGCAGCAGGCGACCGATGGCGATCGGACAGGAACGGCTGGCGGCAAGGATTGCTAGCAGAAAAAACATGGGAAAGATCCAAAAATAGGAGATCTAAGGGCTTTCTTTTTTTTATTTTTTTATTTTGGCTATTGATCGTTCACCAGTGGCTATGACTTTATGATCCAGGTGGTTTGCCCAAGGCCCAGGGGACCAAGGCTAAGGCCAAGGTCCATCATTCATGAGGGCTTCATGGAGGCTCTAGGGCTAGTTGGGCCCTAGGTTGAAAGGCTGGGGCCTTTCGGGTTCTTGAGGTCTAGGTTAGAGTTGGTCAAGGGAGTTTTGGGTTTGGGTCACTTGACCCGGTGTTTATATATGCATGTACTTGTATAGATTTGATTAAGCCAAAAAATAGATGACTCTTTCTCCAAGTCTCTCTCTCTCTTCTCCTCTCTCTCCAGCAATTCTCCATGCCCCAGGAGCAAGAAACCCTAGGGTTTCTTGCCGCAGTCCATAAAAGGAAAGAGAAGAAGGGGAGGCGCTAGCCCCTTCCCCCTTATAGCGCCTACCAGATCTGATCTCCCCTCTTGCAGGCACCCAAACACCAGGTCAGGACTTGAAATCTTTTGAGAAGAGGTTGGTACAAGTTCTCTCAGATCTGGAGTTGATCTGAGGTCGTTTGAGGCATGGGTGAGATCTCCATCAACAGATCTACAAGAAAGGCTGCAGCAGGACAGATCTGCGAGGTCTGTCTCCATCTATCTTCATTCCCATCTAGAATGCCCCAATTTAAGATATACAAATTGAAAGACTCATCCAGGTCTGATCTGGTTGGGTACCAGATCTTGATTTTTTAGAGTAGTTTCAGAGGCGTTCTTCATCTGAACGAAAGGCTGACGAAGAAGACAGCAATCAGGCTGATTTCATCAAGGGCCTTGGATCGTGTCCAGACGACTCTAGATCTATTGTTGCTGGTTCTACTATACCCAAGGTCATGGGAGGAGCCAGGATCATGCTCCAATAGTTGGTATAGAGCCACGGTGGTGAGGAAGCAGTTCCAAGCACGAGAAGTTGAAGATCCCAAGTACTGAAAATTTTAGCAAGGTACCATCAAGGTATATTCTACACTTCTTGATTTATATTGCTTGTTTGGCTTAGATCCAGTCATGGGCAGCAATATGAAGATCGAGTTTGAGAAGTTTGATGGTAAGGGGAATTTTTCCATGTGGAAAATCCGGTGGAGGATCTTCTGGTGCAAGCAGATCTGGATCAGGCTTTGGATGAGAAGCCTAAGGGAATGATAGATAGACAGTGGGCATCATTGGAGAAGAAAATATGCTCGGTGATCAGAGGATGTTTGGTGGATACAGGTTGTATTCGGTGCTGGAAGAAAAGACCCGAAGGGCCTTTGGTCGAAGTTGCACACCATGTACATGGGGAAGAATATGTGCAACAAGCTGATGCTGAAGAAGAGGTTGTACAGTCTTCAGATGCAGGAGGGATCTGATGTGATTGGCCACATTCAGAGGTTCGACCAGTTGTGCACGGAGTTGGTGAATATCGGGTGAAGCTGGATGAGGAGGACAAGTCTCTATTGCTCTATGTTCGCCGCCCGGATCATATGATTCTTTGGTGACTACACTGCTCTACGCAAGGAGACTCTGAGTATGAGGCATGGTCTCGGTGCTGAGGTCGAATGAGCAGAGGAAAAAGTTGACCAGAGATCGGCACCCCAGGAGGGTTGACAGTCGGGGAGAGGACAGGTAGAGGCAAAGGCAGAAGTAAGTCCAGGGGGCGGTCCAAGTCCAGAAAGGGAAAGAAAGAGGTGAAATGCTTCAAGTACAATGAGTTCGGGACTTCAAGCGAGAATGTCCACTATGGAAGAGCAAGAAGGGAGAAAGAAGTGGCTCAGAATTAGTGAGTGCAGTTGCTGGCAGCAGGTGGAGGATGATCTACTTGTGGTATCAGATGGTCACAGACATTAACAGAGGAGTGGACACTAGACTCTGCGTGCTCACATCACTACACTCCACATAGGTCTTGGTTTGCGACATACACCAAGACAGATGAGGGATCAGTGACTCTAGGCGACAATCATCCTTGTGAGCTGCTGGGATAGGGACAGTCAGGGTGAGGATGTTTGATGGGATTGTGAGGACATTGACAAATGTAAAGCATGTCCGGAGCTGGAAAAGAATCTGGTGTCACTAGGCTACTTGGAGCGCAGTGGATACAGCTTCAGCAGTAGGGCTAGAAGCGGAGTACTGAACATCTCCAATGGAGCTATGGTGGTGATGAGAGGCAGGAGGTTGGACAATAACCTCTATCGCATGGAGGGATCTGTGGTGACCGGAGAGTCTGATGCAGCAGCTGCAGCACAGGACCAGCAGGGGCTTACAGGATGTGGCACTACCGCCTAGGCCACATGGGTGACAGAGGGCTGAGGGAGTTGAGCAGGAGAGGACTTATCTCTGATCTGGAGGATGGTGCTACTAGGGAGATCTGTGAGCCTTGCCAGATGGGAAAGCAGAGAAGAGTTCAATTCACCATCAGTACAGCCTGGAGTGCAGCCCCTCTGGAGTTAGTACACACGGATGTGTGGGGACCAGCCCCAGTTTTAGCTAGGAATGGGGCCAGATACTCATGACCCTGATTGATGATTTCTCAAGAAAGCTCTGGATTTACTTCATGAGAGAGAAGTCAGAGATTTTTACCAAGTTCAAGATCTGGAGAGCTGAGGTGGAGAAGGAGCAGGGGAGGAGTGTGAAGTGTCTGAGGTCAGACAATGGCGGAGATACACCAGCAGAGAGTTCCAAGATTACTGTGAGGAGTGTGGATCAGGAGACACTTCTCAGTTAAGGAGACTCCACAGCAGAATGGGTGGCCGAGAGGATAACAGAATACTTCTGGAAAAGGCACGATGCATGAGGCTGCAGGCAGGGCTTCCAAAGGAGTTTTGGGTTGACACAGTTGACGCAGCAGGTTACTTGGTCATCGATCACCTCACACCAGGTTGGATGGCAGGCTTCCAGAGGAGGTGTGGTCTGGGAGGACAGTTGGGCTAGGCCATCTATGGGTATTTGGGTGCACGGCCTATGTGCACATTGGAGCTGGTAAGCGGAGCAAGCTAGATGCCAGATCACTCAAGATGGTGTTTCTAGGCTATCCGGAGGAGTCAAGGGATACAGCTGTGGGATCCCTTAGAAAGAAGGTCATCATTAGTCAGGATGTGACTTTTGATGAGGAGTCAGTGCAGGGCACTGCTGGATAGCTTACCTCTTTTATTTTGCCTCTTGCAGGTACTACAGGAGGACATGACATTCAGGTGGAGAACCTACCTAAGGTGTCTCCACAGGTGGAGAGGACTCGGACGGATGATCAAGGTGGAGAGGTCCAGTAGGAGCGAGCTGGATCGAGGACTGATAACGGTGTTGCCCTACACAAGCCAAGAGGACCATCAGGCAACCGGATCGATATGGCTTCGAGGAGACGCTGTCATATGCCCTGGTGACAGTGAATGGAGACCCATATATGTATCAGGAGGCTATTGAGAGCCAGGATAGAGAGCGTTGGGTCCAGGTGATATCCGAGGAGATGCAGTCTCTCCACCAGAACCAGACGTGGCGATTGGTGCAGTTGCCACAGGGGAAGAGGCCCATTGGCTGCAAATGGGTCTACAGTCGCAAGGACAGAGTGGAGCTGGTTGAGCCTTGGGACATCAAGGTGGAGATTGTTATGATCCAGGTGGTGTGCCCAAGGCCCAGGGGACCAAGGCTAAGGCCAAGGTCCATCATTCATGAGGGCTTCATGGAGGCTCTAGGGCTAGTTGGGCCCTAGGTTGAAAGGCTGTGGGCCTTTCGGGTTCTTGAGGTCTAGGTTATGTGGGCCTCTGTAGGAACCAAATCTAGGGTTTCAGGGTTAGATCTTGAAACTTTTCAAGATCATACAGCGGAAGACTAAAATAAATCAAAATTTATTTTCTAAGATCAGAAAATCCCTAGATCTAAGATCCTATTACATGATTATTACATAGCATTAAATCATGAATTAAAATATATATAAATATAGTATGAACTACATGTTGATCATATCAACATGTTACTATACTAGCTACATCTAATGTATGTATTAAATAATAGATCAGATCTATTACCTTGCAAGTTAGATGCTCTAACCTCGCTGATCCGGGCTTAAGGATGATGTTGCAAGCCGCACACGTGTCCGGCCTCTAGGAGTCGTCCACACGAGCCCACGAATCTCGATCAGAAGTCCTGCTTCAGGAAATCAGCACAGTATGCTAGTACTGCGCTGATCCTTCTTTGATGGTTGATCAGGTGCCTCCTTCTTCTTGATTTGGACTCTTCCAAAGATGGAAAGTAGAAGGAGGAGTTTCAAATCTGAGACACTCTCAGAAAACTCAAGATGGAGGGAGGAAAGATATGAAAACAAAAACCCAAGAAGAAGACCCTCTTCTTCTTCACGTTTTTCTCTCTAGACATTCAAACTTGCATCTTTTATATCTCCACGACCCAAAGGTATTTCTCTCCGATTTTTGGATGGAAAAAGGCCTCTCAAATATCTATCTCTCTTTCAAATTTTATGAAGAAACTCATCTTATATAGAGAGATATGATAGAGTCCTTGTCTAGGTCAAACACCTAGTCAAGGCTTATCCAAACATGGCAAGTTAAGGGACGCCCAACTCTTGAGCACCTCCTCCATATTTTCGTGCATGGATCACCAGAAAAGGGTGTACAATGTAAACCCTAAAAGCCACAAAAATTCCAAAAAAAATTTGGATAAATTCGGTGCAAAATTGAAAGAGTTTTGGATTTCTAAAACTCTATCTCATAGAATTCGAAATCCAAACTTATTCCTTTTAGATTTGATCCAAATCACCTTCCATGTAAGAAATAAGAGAGGAGACCTTTTGTGAACGTGGGAGAGATCTGGGAGAGGGCTTTTGTCGCACAAAATAAGTGGAGATTGACGTTGAATAAGAGAGAGGGCGTGGAGAAGGTTTATGTGGCGCAAGGTGGAATCCTAGTCCTACTAGGATTCTGTCTCATAATTGTTTTAATTTGGTTTCCCAAATCAAATCAAATCAAAATTAGATCAACCTAATTAAAATAGGTCTTAACCTAATTAAGAATCTAATTTAATCAGATTAAATTAGATTTAAATCTGAATTAATTTTCTAATCAAATTAGAAATTAGATTGACCCAAGTCCTAGTTGAACTAGGACTAGTTTTTCCTTGCACTTGGCTTATCCAATAAACCAATTGGACTTGATCCAATCAAGCCCAAACTAAATCTAATTAAATCATATTTAATTAGACTTAATCTCAGCCCATTGGCTTAATCAAATTAAGCCAATTAGCAATCAAATTGCTAATCGATCCTCCTGCAACACTTGCACTGGGTTAAATGTCAATCGTATTGATTATTGAACCCTATAATGATTCTTAATCATTGATCAACCATCCGATCGGATCATGAACTCTAATGTGTGTGATCTCATAGGTCCGAACCTAAGCCGGTAGCATAGAAACAAATTCCTATACCAATCGAAGTGACCATCTAGCAATGGTACCCGACGTCCGGATAGGTCGAATGTGTAGAACAACATCCTTAGAACCCATGCGGATATAGTTTTCATATAATTCATCCCTTGACCAAAATGATCATAGGACACCCCAGAGCTCAACTGTCAACTCTGATCAGGTTGTCCACATTGTATTTCAAAATATCAAATCCATCTGATGGATTACCCTGGCCAAGGTTTTGCTAAATTGAAATACAGCGACTCATTCTTCTCCAACTCTTGGAGTGGTCAATCCCATCTCGATCACACTCTGACTTCGCAAGTACTTGACTGTGCCCAAAGCCTTCCGTCCCTGAATTAGAAATTCAGTTAGTCCAGTACCAAAGCACAGTGAGTTGCTTGCAAGTCAATGAGGCGATCTCAAGTCTAAGGGACACTTATACCTATATCCCATCAAAGATATTCTCGACAGTAGAATACTCTGGAGTTGGTCACGTTCAATGACGATGTACCCTTACATCTCACCTGTATGCTATACCAGTGTCTCCACACTCCTTGGTTAAGAGGACAACCAACCCATATGGCCTACAGCGACCTATGCTCGATAGAAGCTGTCGTCCTTATTAACAACCTATCATTTAGTCGTGAACAGTTTTAAGGACTAATCGATAAATCCTCTCTTTATCGAACTTAAATAGTCCTAAGGACTTCATCATAACAACGGAGTTCATTAGAAGATGAAAGCTTATGATGAAAATGCCAAATATATTTTATTTATTAACAAATCAATTACAATACTTGGTTGCTCAACCGTCAACAGCTTGACGATTGGCTTTTTGGGACACATTTCCCAACAACTCCCACTTGTCCTAAAGCCACTCGGCACAGTATCTAATACCCATCTTCGACTTATGGTTGTCGAACTCCTTTATTGCCAGGGCTTTAGTGAAGGGGTCGGCTAGGTTCTCTTTCCGTCGATCTTCTGAAGGTCGACATCATCTCGATCCACGATCTCTCAGACCAGGTGGAAGCGGTGCAAGATGTGCTTTGTCCGCTAATGTGCTTTGGGTTCCTTCACCTGAGCTATGGCACCAGTGCTGTCGCAGTAGAGCAGGACTGGACCATCGAGGGAGGGTGCTACTCCGAGCTCGTTGATGAATTTCCTCAGCCACACAGCTTCCTTCGCGACATCTGATGCTGCGATATACTCCGCTTCACAAACAGAGTCTGCCACAGTATGCTGCTTGGAACTCTTCCAGCAGATGGCTCCACCATTCAGAGTAAAGATATAACCCGACACGCTCTTGCTGTCATCATGGTCAGATTGAAAGCTGGAGTCTGTGAACCCCATAAGTTTCAGATCTGACTCGCCATAAATCAACCATTGGTCCTTAGTATTTCTCAAATACTTAAGGATGGCTTTAACCACTTTCCAGTGGTTTTCTCCAGGATCAGATTGGTATCTACTCACTACTCCTAGTGAGTATGCCACATCTGGTCTTGTACATGTCATGGCGTACATGATAGATCCCACGGCTGAAGCATATGGGACTCTACTCATACGCTCTCTCTCTTCAGGAGTTGTCGGACAATTCTTCTTAGAGAGAGAAATTCTTTGGCCTATCGGTAGATAGCCCTTCTTGGAATTTTCATGCTGAACCTCTTCAGCACAGTGTCTATGTACATGGACTGGGATAACCCAAGCATCCTTTTAGATCTATCCCTATAGATCTTCATCCCTAGGATGTAGGATGCTTCACCCAAGTCCTTCATGGAGAACTGTGATGACAACCAAACTTTTATTCCCTGTAGTATGGGGATGTCATTCCCGATTAAGAGAATGTCATCCACGTACAAGACAAGGAATACCACAACTGGACCATTTGCCCATTTATAGATGCAGGGCTCTTCTCCATTCTTAATGAAGCCATACGTTTTGATCACCTTATCAAAATGCATGTTCCAACTCCGAGAAGCTTGCTTCAATCCATAAATGGATCTCTGAAGCTTGCACACCTTGGACTCATCTGTGGATGTAAACCCTTCAAGTTGTATCATATACACCTCTTCAGTCAGCTCTCCATTCAGGAAAGCTGTCTTTACATCCATCTGCCAGATCTCATAATCCAGATGGGCAGCTATTGCAAGTATTATCCGAATAGATTTGAGCATTGCCACAGGAGAAAATGTCTCGTCATAGTCAATACCATAACGTTGACGATACCCTTGGCAACCAGACGGGCTTTATAGGTCTCCACCTTTCCGTCTGCGCCCTCTTCCTTTTGAAGACCCATTTACACCCAATGGGTTTAACCCCTTTAGGTGGGTCAACCAATGTCCATACATCGTTGACCTTCATGGACTCCATTTTGGATTTCATGGCTTCAAGCCATTTCTCGAAATCAGGTCTCTGCATAGCATCCATATAGGTGATCGGATCCTCATTATTCTCATCAAGTTCGATGGGATCACCGTCCGGACCAAGAAACCGTAGTATTTGTCCGGCTGACGCGGTACTCTACTGGATCGCCTTAATGGTACAGGTATATTGGGCTCCAGATCTGATCTAATCATATCCGACTCAGGTTCAGCTATTGGTGTCGGTCCTTCTACCTGTTGAACTTCATCAAGTTCAACCTTAGAGGCAATGGTTCCTTCACCAAGGAACTTCTTTTCTAAAAAGATTGCCTTAAGGCTGACGAACACCTTTTGTTCATTAGTATGGTAGAAAAAATATCCTTTTGTCTCTTTGGGGTACCCTATGAATGAGCATTTGTCAGATCTAGGTCCAAGTTTGTCTGTGACTAATCGTTTGACATAGGCCGGGCACCCCCAGACCCTAAGGTGTGAAAGTGCTGGCTTACGTCCGTCCATATCTCATATGGAGTCTTAATTACAGACTTACTTGGAACCCTATTTAATAGATAACAGCCGATTCGAGTGCATATCCCCAGAAGGATATCGGCAAGCTAGCAAAACCCATCATGGATCGGACCATGTCTAACAGAGTCCGATTCCTCCTTTCAGACACACCATTATGCTGTGGTGTTCTGGAGGAGTCCATTGGGAGAGAATCCATTCTCTCCTAGATATGTGAGAAATTCACTAGAAAGGTATTCTCCTCCTCGATCAGATCGAAGAGTTTTAATACTCTTCCCCGTTTGTTTTTCTACTTCACTTCGGAATCGTTTGACATTTCAAATGAATCCGACTTATGTTTCATCAGATAGAGATATCCATATCGGATAGGTCATCCGTGAAAGTTATGAAGTAGAAATATCCACCTCTAGCACTGGT
>NW_027332427.1:2382994-2479002 GCF_000442705.2 Elaeis guineensis
GTTTCTCTCATGGCCTCTATCATAAGTGCAGGGGAGGTTTAGGGGGTCTGAGTGATGATATGAAACATGACACATACATCTCTGCCAGATAGTAAGTCATGTCTACCACTCCTAGGAAAGAATAGTTTTGTCACAATCTGATGCAGGACCTTCATCTCAATGGATAGTAGCTTTGCTTCCAATCTATTTAAACTTCCTGAAAAATCTTCTCCTAAGATAATTCTGATCCCTTCTTCTTTAATTGGGAGTTCCATATATGAGTATCCTTCACTAGGCAACTGAAGTATCTCTCCCAATATCCTAGAATCCAAACAGATGTCAATCCCCTTTACAGTTGAAGTCACAGACCCGTTTCCATAATTTAGGTTCTGGTAGAACTCTCTGACTAGATCAACATAGGTGACTTCCTTAAGAGAGCAATAAAGTTCCCATCCTTGATTTTTGATCTTGGTAGCAAAAGTAAAGCCTTCTTTCTCAAAGAACCGAAAATTTATATTTTTTCCCGGTTTCTACTTTTCTATCAGAAAGAAGATTTACACTGGGGCTTTTGGAGGATTGAGAGGGACCTTGAGCAGGTACTGAAACTGGATCGGGAATACTGGAAGACTAAGCATGCCTTTTCTTTCGGACAATTTCCTCAGGCTCTCGGATTGATTTCCTCCTTTGAGGAAGTTTCATCTTTGGAGCCATATCCAAAAAAGTAACAGACAAGAAGACTTGAATTCAGTGGAGGAGGGATCACAAAAGAGTAAAGAAGAATTTTGGTGGAGAAAAGAAGTGGATTTTGAATGAATGGTGAAGTTCTAGGGCACGTTCCACCCGCGCCTATCACTGCGAGAAAGCACAGAAAAGTCCTTTTCAAGGAGGCGATTTTTGGTGGAGAGAGGAGGGAGAATTGCCTCAGAATGATCCTTGGATTTGGAGCAAAAAGAGTTGGAGAGGACGGCTTTCGGAAGGAAGACGACGAGAAGATGAGTCGTCTCATAAACAGGGTTTCCCTTTTAAAAATAATGAACCCGATGGAAGTTGGTGGGATTTACAAGTTTGCATTGAGTCGACTCATGGGGGTCGACTCATGAAGTTCAAAAATCAGGAAAAATACAAATAAATTCCAGAAAAAATTCAAAATTTTGGGAGAAGAATTTTGCTCAATGATAAGTTTTAGAGTGATAAAACTGAGCTTTTGGAATCAGGATAGTTGTTGGAAATTGAGCTCTAAGATATTTGATAATAATTAAGAGAAGTTTAGGCAAATGGATCTAGAATTCCTAGATTTCTCCTAATTTCACAGAATCTATCCTCACTAAGGGCCTTTGTAAAGATATCGGCTAATTGATTTTCAGTGCAACATATTCAAGAATTATATTTTTGTTTTGAACATGTTCTCTTATAAATGATGTCTTATTTCAATATGTTTGATCTTGAGTGTTGTATTGGATTTTTAGATAGATTTATGGCACTGTATTGTCACATTTTATTGGAGTTTCATTAAGTTTGATTCCAAATCTTCGAGTTGTTGCTTAATTCCACAAGATTTGAGCACAACAACTTCCGGCTGCAATGTATTCGGCCTCAGCCGTAGACAGTGCCACCGAATTTTTTTCTTGCTAAACCATGAGATTAGGTTAACTCCAAGAAATTGGCAAGTTCCACTTGTGCTTTTTCTATCTAATTTACATCCAGCAAAATCAGCATCAGAATATCCTAACAAATTAATTTGTGAGTCCTTAGAGTACCATAACCCTATAGTTTGTGTACCATTTAAGTATCTAAGGATTCTTTTAACAGCATTCAAATGAGATTCCTTAGGATTAGATTGATATCTTGCACATAAGCAAACACTAAACATGATATCAGGCCTACTTGCAGTTAGATATAATAATGAGCCAATCATACCTCTATAGTATTTTAAGTCTACGCTTTTACCTTCATCATCCTTGTCAAGCTTACATGAGGGACTCATTGGTGTTCTAATTGGTTTGCAGTTCTCCATTCCAAATCTTTTGAGTAGTTCCTTGGTGTACTTGCTTTGGGTGATGGAGATTCCCTCTTTTGATTGTTTGATTTGGAGTCCGAGAAAGAAAGTGAGTTCTCCCATCATGCTCATCTCGAACTCTCCCTGCATAAGCTTAGCAAAGTCTTGACAAAGGGATTCATTAGTAGACCCAAAAATTATGTCATCAACATAAATTTGTATAATTAGCATATCATTTTGGTTTCTTCTAATAAATAGGGTTGTGTCTACATTGCCTCTTGAGAAACCATTATTTAGTAGAAATTTGCTTAGCCTTTCATACCATGCTCTAGGTGCTTATTTTAGACCATATAAAGCTTTATTTAATCTAAAGACATGATTGGGAAAAGCATGATTTTCAAATCCAGGGGGTTGTTCTACATATACTTCTTCAGAAATATATCCATTTAAAAATGCACTTTTAACATCCATTTGAAATAGTTTGAATTTCATAAAGCAAGCATAAGCAAGTAGAAGTCTAATGGCTTCTAATCTAGCAACAGGTGCAAAGGTTTCATCAAAATCAATTCCTTCTTCTTGATTATATCCCTTAGCAACCAGTCTTGCTTTATTTCTAATTACATTTCCATGCTCATCTAACTTGTTTCTAAAGACCCATTTTGTGCCAATTATTGAATAATCTTTAGGTCTTTTCACTAAGGTCCAAACATTATTTCTTTCAAATTGACTGAGTTCTTCTTGCATAGTATTAATCCAGTTATGATCATTTTCAGCTTCTTCAAAAGTTTTAGGTTCAAGTTGAGATACAATAGCACAATGATTAAGTACATCTCTAAGTGAAGAATGTGTTTTTACCCCATGCATAGGATCACCGATAATTAATTCCTTAGGGTGGTTGTGAACATACCTCCATTCCTTGGGTAAGTCATTTGTACCTTGAGGTTGTTCTCGAATTTCTTCACCTTTCTCATTTTGTTCATCTTCTTGATCCTTGTCTTCTGGAGTTGCTGAATCTTTCAGAGTGATCTCCTTCATACCTTCTATTAGTGGATCTGCATCATCAACACCCTCATTCTTCCTTGAAGGAAGATCGTTAGATTCATCAAAGACAACATGTATGGACTCCTCAACTACTAAGGTTCTTTTGTTGAACACTCTAAATGCTTTACTAGTGGAGGAGTAACCTAGAAAGATTGCTTCATCTGATTTTGCATCAAATTTACCAAGTTTTTCTTTTCATTATTTAATACAAAACATCGGCAACCAAAAACATAAAAATATGCAATATTTGGTTTTCTTCCTTTCCAAAGTTCATATGGGGTTTTCTTTAAAAATTGTCTATTAAAGCATGATTTAAAATGTAACATGCTGTGTTAATAGCTTCCGCCCAAAAATATTTTGGAAGGTTGCTTTCACAGAGCATGGTACGGGCCATTTCTTCTAAGGTTCTGTTTTTCCTTTCTACTACCCCATTCTGTTGGGGTGTCCTAGGAGCAGAGAAGTTGTGGCCAATTCTATTTTCATCACAAAAATTTTCAAAGTCATGATTTTCAAATTCTGTTCCATGATCACTTCTAATATTTTGAATTGAAAACCCTTTTTCATTAGTGACTTTTCGATGAAATTTCGTAAAAATTTGAAAAGTTTCATTTTTGTGAGCTAAAAAGAAAACCCAAGTAAAACGAGAGTAATCATCAATTATTACAAATCCATATCGTTTTCCTCCTAGACTAGTGGTTCTAGTTGGTCCAAATAAATCCATATGTAAGAGCTCTAAAGGTCTAAAAGTTGAAATAGTATTTTTGGATTTAAATGATACTCTAGTTTGTTTACCTAATTGGCATGCATCACAAATTCTATCCTTTTCAAAATTCAATTTTGGCAAACCGAGAACTAAATCCTTTTTGATTAATTTTGAAAGAGAATGCATGCTAATATGTGCAAGTCTACGATGCCACAGCCAACTAGTCTCATTTATTTTAGCATTTAAGGAAACTAGGCATTGCATGTCTAATTTAGTTAAATCATTCAAGTCTACCATATAAACATTGCCATGCCTATGTCCTATAAATTTAATGCCATCATTAATAGGACTTGTCACAATGCAAACAGATGATTCAAACTTACTTTATACCCTTTATCACAGAATTGACTAATGCTAAGTAAGTTATGCTTTAAACCTTTAACTAGTAAAACATTCTCAATGTATTTGGAGGGAGTGATACCAATGTTACCTATCCCGATGATCTTTTCTTTGCCATTATCTCCAAAGGTGACCATCCCTCCATCCTTAGCATCAAGCGTGATGAATTGTGATTCATCACCAGTCATGTGTCTCGAGCATCCGCTGTCAAGATACCATTTCCTGTTTTCTTCTTGGGATGCTAGACACACCTGCAAGCACAGATCAAGTTTCTGTCTTAGGTACCCAAGCTTTCTTGGGTCCTTTCAGGTTAGTCAGAATGGTTCCTTTTGGAACCCATATTTTCTTTGTGTTTGCATATTTGTTAATAAGACATGTGTATGATTTATGTCCTATTCTTCCACATTTAAAACAAGTAATATTTGTAGACTTTTTGCTTGAATAATTTACATAAATATCCTTCAGAAATTTTTGTTTCTTCAGGGGTTTATAACCAAGTCCAGCCTTATCATATATAGCTTTCTGATTTTCAAGGATCATATTTAGTTTGTTTGAACTTAAGGTGAACTTATCTACTATAGACTTCAGCTTGTTCATTTCATCCTTTAAGTTTTGATTTTCTTGAATCAAGGTGAATTTTTCAATTGAAAGATTTTTAGCTTGTTTCACTAAGGACTGATTTTCCAATTTCAGCTCTTTATTTTTCTTTCCTAGTTTCTTTAATTCATCAATTGAATCATAGAATACTTCTTGCAATTCTTCAAAAGTAAATTCACTAGTGGATTCAGAAGTTACCTCATTTTCATGTGCCATCAGGCACAGATTCGCTTGTTCTGTTGAGGTTTCCTCGTCGGAGCTTGAGTCATCACTCGCACTCCAGGTCGCCATCATTGCCTTCTTTTTGAATTTCTTTGGACCTTTCTTCAATTGAGGACATTCGGATCTGAAATGTCCTGGCTTCTTGCACTCGTAGCATATAGGGGTTTGATCTTTCTCCTTTTCTATGCTTTGATCCCCTTTGGTGAATTTTTTTCTCATCCCCTGTTTCCTTTTTCTTAGAAACTTCTTGAATTTTCGGGTGATGAGAGCCATCTCCTCATCCTGATCTTCATCTTCAGAGTCATCTGTTTCATAATCAGGTGAAGTTGTGGATTTGAGGGCAATGGTTCTTTTCTTTTTGATTTCATCCTCTTGATGTTGCATCATGCTAAGTTCATGAGTCATCAAGGATCCAAGAAGCTCTTCTAGAGGTAGAGTGTTCAAGTCCTTTGCTTCTTGGATGGCAGTCACCTTGGCTTCCCAAGTTCTTGGCAGTGACCTGAGAATCTTCCTTACAAGTTCACTGTTAGTATAAGATTTGCCAAGACTCTTTAAACCATTGATTATATCAGTAAAACGAGTAAACATAGCAGTTATGGACTCATCATGCTCTATTTTGAATAATTCATATTTATGTATAAGCATGTTTATTTTAGACTCTTTTACTTGATTTGTTCCCTCATGGGTGACTTCTAACCTATTCCATATTTCTTTAGCAGATGCACAAGTAGAAATGCGATTAAATTCACTAGCATCTAGTGCACAATAAAGAACATTCATAGCTTTGGCATTTAATTGTGCCAATTTCTTGTCAACCTCATCCCATTCTTTCTCGGGTTTGGTTGACTCCTCACCATCTATAATCTTGGTGGGTGTGTGAGGACCATTCACTATGATACTCCACATATCATAGTCGAGTGCTTGTATGAAAATCTTTATCCGAGCTTTCCAATAGGTGTAATTAGACCCATTGAAAAGTGGAGGTCGGTTTGTTGATTGCCCCTCGGCTAGAGAAGTTCCAACATGGGTTGCCATAGATCTTTAGCTCTTTGATTGTTAGATCAAAGAAGGGCTAGAGCACTGGCTCTGATACCACTTGTTGCCCAGCTATGCAACCCAAGAGGGGGGGTGAATTGGGTTTCTAAAAAATTTTAAGCCCAACAGATAACTTATGAAGAACAAAACAATGGCTTTAAATCAATATTAATTACCTAAAGCAGTATTGCAAGGATATAATAAAGAAATAAGATAAAGCGATAAAGCACACCACAAACACAAGGATTTATAGTGGTTCGGTGCTAACCTTGCACCTACATCCACTCCCCAAGATCCCACTTGAAAATTTCAATCCACTATCCTTTGTATTCAACCCGAATACAAAATGTCGGAAACTCCGACACTAGCTATCCCAAGCTAGAATACAAGACGTCGGAAACTCCGACACTAGCTATCCCAAGCTAGAACACTTGTTTCCTGGGTACAAGCAAACCCAAAATACTCCAATTTCAGGTTCGGATCAACCTTTCCTTGTTTTGGAAATCCTCCAAAAACAAGAGCAAAAACTCACAAAGAGTAAGAATATTTAGAGCACAGATTAATACAATAACAGCTCCTTAAATGAGCAAATATAACAATAAAAGCTTTACTCAAATGAAGAACCCCTTTTTCGGAATTTCTCAAAGTGGATGAACGCTTGAACGCTTGAGAAGAGGTTGATTGTTGATTGAAGATCTCTTGAAAGCTTTGAACGATCTCTAGATCAAGGTTGAAACAATAGGCGTGAAGAATTCTCTCCTTGAAAGATCTAGCTTTTCTCTATCACAATCTCTCTGGTATATTGTGGATCCTCTCTCTTTTTCTCTTTGGATTTTCGTTGATCTCAGACTTTTTCTTGCAAATTTCGGATCCTCTCTTCTGTTCTTCTCTTTTTCTTCTTTTTCTCTTCACATTTGATTTCACGTTTGATCCGCTATTTAATCTGCAATTTCTTTCATCATTTAAAGCATTTTGTAGCATTAGAAGCAAGAGAAAATAATTTAGGCAGATAAAGAGCCGTTAGAGGATTTTTAGGAAGCATAAATGGCAATTAAAATGGGCAAAAAAATAGCCGTTGCTGATATTTCCCGTCGCAGGGGTCGACTCATGCTTCAGGGGTTGACTCATGAGTCGATCTCTGTTGCAAAAACCAGAGAGTGCTTTTCTGGAATTTCTTGGCTCAAATTAGCAGGGGTCGACTCATGAGTCGACTCATGCCTTGTGGGTCGACTCATGAGTCGACTCACAGGTCGTGCCAAGCCAGAAAACTAGCGTGCCAAGGAGAATTTTTGCGTGCCAATCAGCTCACAGTGCCATGAGTTGACTCATGAGTCGACTCATGCACTTCAAACCTTCATAACTTCAAAAATATAAGTCCAAACACAATGAAATTTTCACCAATAGATTTCAAATCATTTGTTCTACCAAATGGTACTATCAAATCAGGATTTTAGTGAAATTATGATTTTACCCTTGAAGAGCATAAGGACTTTTTCATTTTAAAATATTGTATCCCTTCAATCTGCTTTGTAATCATCAAAATCAATCTAGGAGCAACACAAGTCCATTTGGTTCTCGTTAAAGATATGGACTTGACCAACTACAACTATTGTAATTGATCTAGAGAATCCTTGACCTAATCTAAGACAATAATTGATTAGATTTAGTCAATTCTCTAATTAAGTCCATCTTTAATCTAACCATAGGTCTAACCCAATTAATGGACCTAATTCCCACTAACCCATTAACCCAATGTGTTATGATTTGTGTCTTAGGTTCTTCAATTCACAATCCTAGAACCTAATCAAACAACTTCTTAATTCTTAATTAAGTTTTGGGCTGAGGGTTGGGTTCGGCTTTTCAAAAAATAATTTTCATATTTGTAAAATAATTTTATAATATGATTCTACCAACCATATTGCATGTTTGATTCATAATCAAGATGCAAGTGAAATAAACATGAAACTACTTTAGATCTAATCTAAACAGGTTCATGTAATTGAAACAATTTCAACTTTAAACAATTTCTTTGCACAAAAATTATTAACAAAGAGATTTTATTTCAGATTTAAACATCTTTTAAATCTAATAAATTATAAATTTAATCTAGATCATATCTAATAAATTTATGATTAAAGATAGATCTACACAAACTAGGACAACCTTTGCACTGTAAGGGGTAAACCTTACAGCAGGACAACCTTGCAGTTTGTGATTGATCTAAAATTTTAATTTCAGATTTAATAATCAGATTATAAATTAGATCTAATCTAAAAATAATCTAAGCATGTATAAATAATCATGTAATAAAGAACCTTGCTCTGATACCAATTGTAGGAACCAGATCTAGGGTTTCAGGGTTAGATCTTGAAAAAGAGGGTTAGATCTTGAAACTTTTTCAAGATCATACAGCGGAAGACTAAAATAAATCAAAATTTATTTTTTAAGATCAGAAAATCCCTAGATCTAAGATCCTATTATATGATTATTATATGGCATTAAATCAAAAATTAAAATATATAAATATAGCATGAACTACATGTTGATCATGTCAACATGTTTCTATACTACATCTAATGTATGTATTAAACAATAGATCAGATCTATTACCTTACAAGTTAGATGTTCTAACCTTACTGATCTGGGCTTAAGGATGATGTTGCAAGCCGCACACGCGTTCGGCCTCTAGGAGTCGTCCACACGAGCCCACGAATCTCGATCAGAAGTCCTGCTTCAGGAAATCAGCACAGTATGCTAGTACTGCACTGATCCTTCTTTGATGGTTGATCAGGTGCCTCCTTCTTCTTGATTTGGACTCTTCCAAAGATGGAAAGTAGAAGGAGGAGTTTCATATCTGAGATACTCTCAGGAAAATCAAGATGGAGGGAGGAAAGATATGAAAATAAAAACCCTAGAAGAAGACCCTCTTCTTCTTCACATTTTTCTCTCTAGACACCCAAACTTGCATCTTTTATATCTCCACAACCCAAAGGTATTTCTCTCTTATTTTTGGATGGCACAAAGGTCTCTCAAATCTCTGACTTCTCCTAAAATTTTACAAAGAAACTCATCTTATATAGAGAGATATGATAGAATCCTTGTCTAGGTCAAACACCTAGTCAAGGCTTATCCAAACATGGCAAGTTAAGGGATGCCCAACTCTTGAGCACCTCCTTCATATTTTCATGTATGGATTAATAGAAAAGGGTGCAAAATATATATCCTAAAAGCCACAAAAATTCTAAAAAAAATTTGGATAAATTCGGTGCAAAATTGAAAGAGTTTTGGATTTCTAAAACTCTATCTCATAGAATTCGAAATCCAAACTTATTCCTTTTAGATTTGATCCAAACCACCTTCCATGTAAGAAAGAAGAGAGGAGACCTTTTGTGAACGTGGGAGAAATCTAGGAGAGGGCTTTTGTCACACAAAATAAGTGGAGATTGGCGTTGAATAAGAGAGAGGGCGTGGAGAAGGATTATGTGGCGCAAGGTGGAATCCTAGTCTTACTAGGATTCTGTTTTATGACTTGTTTTAATTTGGTTTCTCAAACCAAATTAAATCAAAATTAGATCAACCTAATTAAAATAGGTCTTAACCCAATTAAGAACCTAATTTAATCAGATTAAATTAGATTTAAATCTGATTTAATTTTCTAATCAAATTAGAAATTAGATTGACCCAGTCCTAGTTGAACTAGGACTAGTTTTTCCTTGCACTTGGCTTATCCAATAAACCAATTGGACTTGATCCAATCAAGCCCAAAATAAATCTAATTAAATTATATTTAATTAGACTTAATCTCATCCCATTAGCTTAATCAAATTAAGTCAATCAGTAATCGAATTGCTAATAGTTCCTCCTGCAACACTTGCACTGGGTTAAATGTCAATCGTATTGATCATTTAACCCTAGAATGATTCTTAATCGTTGATCAACCATCTGATCGGATCATGAACTCTAATGTGTGTGACCTCATAGGTCCGAATCTAAATTGATAGCATAGGAACAAATTCTTATACCAATCGAAGTGACCATCTAGCAATGGTACCCGACGATCGGATAGGTCGAATGTATAGAACAACATCCTTAGAACCCATGCAGATATAATTTTCATATAATTCATCCCCTTGACCAAAATGATCATAGGACACCCCAGAGCTCAACTGTCAACTCTGATCAGGTTGTCCACATTGTATTTCAAAATATCAAATCCATCTGATGGATTACCCTGGCCAAGGTTTTGCTGAATTGAAATACAGCGACTCATTCTTCTCCAACTCTTGGAGTGGTCAATCCCATCTCGATCACACTCTGACTTTGCAAGTACTTGACTGTGCCCAGAAGCCTTCCGTCCCTGAATTAGAAATTTAGTTAGTCCAGTACCAAAGCACAATGAGTTGCTTGCAAGTCACTGAGGCGATCTCAGGTCTAAGGGACACTTATACCTATATCCCATCAGAGATATTCTTGACAGTAGAATACTCTGGAGTTGGTCATGTTCAATGATGATGTACCCTTACATCTCACCTGTATGCCATACCAGTGTCTCCACACTCCTTGGTTAAGAGGACAACCAACCCATATGGCCTACAGCGACCTATGCTCGATAGAAGCTGTCGTCCTTATTAACAGCCTATCATTTGGTCGTGAACAGTTTTAAGGACTAATCGATAAATCCTCTCTTTATCGAATCTAAATAGTCCTAAGGACTTCATCATAACAACGGAGTTCATTAGAAGATGAAAGCTTATGATGAAGATCCCAAATATATTTTATTTATTAACAAATCAATTACAATACTTGGTTGCTCAACCGTCAACAGCTTGACGATTGGCTTTTTGGGACACATTTCCCAACATGTTATCTGTTAAATAGGGTTCCAAGTAAGTCTGTAATTAAGACTCCATAAGAGATATGGACAGGACGTAAGTCAGCACTTTCACACCTTAGAATCTGGGGGTGCCCGACCTATGTCAAACAGTTAGTTACAGATAAACTTAGACCTAGGTCTGACAAATACACATTCATAGGGTATCCCAAAGAGACCAAAGGATATTTTTTCTACTATACTGATGAACAAAAGGTGTTCGTCAGCCTTAAGGCAACCCTTTTAGAAAAGAAGTTTCTTGGTGAAGGAACTATTGCTTCTAAGGTTGAACTTGATGAAGTTCAATAGGTAGAAGGTCCAACACCAATAGCTGAACCTGAGTCGGATTTGATTAGATCAGATTCGGAGCCCAATGTACCTGCATCATTAAGGTGATTCGATAGAGTACCGCATCAGTCGGACAGATACTACGATTTTTTTGTCCGGGACAGTGATCCTATCGAACTCGATGAGAATGATAAAGATTTGATCACCTATATGGATGCAATGTAGAGATCTAATTCTGAGAAATGCCTTGAAGCTATGAAATTCGAAATGGAGTCCATGAAGGTCAACGATGTATGGACATTGGTTGATCCACCTGAAGGGGTTAAACCCATTGGATGTAAATGTGTCTTCAAAAGGAAGAGGGGCACAGACGAAAAGGTGGAGACCTATAAAGCTCGTCTGGTTGCCAAGAGGTATCGTCAACATTATGGCATTGACTATAACGAGACGTTCTCCCTTGTGGCAATGCTCAAATCTATTCGGATAATGCTTGCAATAGCTGCCCATCTAGATTATGAGATTTGACAGATGGATGTAAAGACAGCTTTCCTGAATGGAGAGCTGACCGAAGAAGTGTATATGATACAACCTGTGGGGTTTACATCCACAGATGAGTCCAAGGTGTGCAAGCTTCAGAGATCCATTTATGGATTAAAGCAAGCTTCTCGGAGTTGGAATATGCATTTTAATAAGGTGATCAAAACGTATGGCTTCATTAAGAACGGAGAAGAGTCCTGCATCTATAAATGGGTAAATGGTCTAGTTATGGTATTCCTTGTCTTGTACGTGGATGACATTCTCTTAATCGAGAATGACATCCCTGCACTATAGGAAATAAAAGTTTGGTTGTCATCGCAGTTCTCCATGAAGGATTTGGGTGAAGCATCCTACATCTTAGGGATGAAGATCTATAGAGATAGATCTAAAAGGATGCTTGGGTTATCCCAGTCCATGTACATAGACACTGTGCTGAAGAGATTCAGCATGAAGAATTTCAAGAAGGGCTATCAACCGATAGGCCATGAAGTTTCTCTCTCTAAGAAGGATTGTCCGACAACTCCTGAAGAGAGAGAGCATATGAGTAGAGTCCCATATGCTTCGATCATGGGATCTATCATGTATGCTATGACATGTACAAGGCTAGATGTGGCATACTCACTAGGAGTAGTGAGTAGATACCAATATGATCCTAGAGAAAACTACTGAAAAGTGGTTAAAGCTATCTTTAAGTATGTGAGAAATACTAAAGACCAATGGTTAGTTTATGGCGAGTCAGATCTGAAACTTATGGGGTTCACAGACTCCAGCTTTCAATCTGACTATGATGACAGCAGAAGCGTGTCAGATTATATCTTTACTCTGAATGGTGGAGCCATCTACTGGAAGAGTTTCAAACTGCATACTGTGGCAGACTCTATTTGTGAGGTGGAGTACATCGCAGCATTGGATGCCACGAAAGAAGCTGTGTGGCTGAGAAAATTCATCACCGAGCTTGGAGTAGCACCCTCCCTCGATGGTCCGATCCTGCTCTACTGCGACAGCACTGGTGCCATTGCTCAGGCAAAGGAACCCAAAGCACACCAGCGGATGAAGCACATTTTGCGCTGCTTTCACCTGATCAGAAAGATCGTGGATCAAGGTGACATCGACCTTCAGAAGATCGATGAAAAGGAGAACCTGGCTGACCCCTTCACTAAAGCCCTGACGATAAAGGAATTCGACAACCACAAGTCGAAGATGGGTATTAGATACTGTGCCGAGTGGCTTTAGGACAAGTGGGAGTTATTGAAAAATATGTCTCAAAAGCCAATCGTCAGCCTGTTGACGGTTGAGCAACCTTGAATTGTAATTGATTTATTAATAAATAAAATATATTTTTGATATTTTTAATATAAATTTTTATCTTCTAATGAACTCCATTGTTGTGATGAAATTCTTAGGACTATTTAAGTTCGACAAAGAGAGGATTTATCGATTAGTCCTTAAAACTGTTCACGACCAAATGATAGGCTGTTAATAAGGACGATAACTTCTATCGAGCATAGGTCACTGTAGGCCATATGGGTTGGTTGTCCTCTTAACCAAAGAGTGTGGAGACATTGATATGACATACAAGTGAGATATAAGGGTACATCATCATTGAATATGATCAACTCCAGAGCATTCTGCTGTCGAGAATGTCTCTGATAGGATATAGGTAATGTTGGGAATAGTATCCCAAAGCCAATCGTCAGCCTGTTGACAGTTGTGCTCTTTCTTGTATTAGTATATGAATTATAAATTAATAAAAGTAATTTTAGTATTTTTCATCACAAATTGTTTCATCTTCTAATGAACTCCTGTGTTATGGTGAAGTCCTTATGACTATTTAGACTCGACAAAGGAGGATTTGTCGTTTAGTCCTTAAACCTGTTCGCGACCAAATGATATGTTGTTACCAAGGACAACAATGTTTATCAAGCATAGGTCGTTGTGTGCCATATGGGTTGGTTGTCCTCTTAACCAAGGAGTGTGAAAACACTGGTATGGCATACAGGTGAGATGTAAGGGTACATCTGCACTGAATGTGACCGACTCTGAAGCTTTTTCTGCTGTCAAGATTTGCTCCGATGGGATATGGGTATAACTGTCCCTCCGACCTGAGACTGCCACAGTGACTTGCAAGCAACTCACTGCACTTAGGCACTAGACTATCTGAATTTCTAATTCAGTGATGGAAGGCTGCTGGGTGTAGTCAAGTACTTGACTTGTCGGTGCGTGTGTCAAGATGGGATTGACCACTCCAGTTCAGGAGCTGTGTACAGTCATGTTTCAATTTAGCAAAATCTTGGCTAGGGTAGTCCTAGTGAGGAGTCACATGACTGTTTGAATTGAGCACAATTCGGATGATCTAATCAGGGTTGACAGTTTAACCCTGAGTCGTCATATACACAGGGGTTAAAAGGGATGATTATACAGTAACCATATTCGCGTAGGTTCTGAATATTGTGATTGTGACTATTCGACCTATCCGGATATCGGATATCATTGCTAGATGGTTACTTCGATTAGTACAGGAATTGGTTTCTGTGCTACCGGCTTAGATTCGAACCTACGGGGTCACACACATTAGATGTTCCTATCTGATCTGATGGCTGGTGAAGAGTCCCACTGGACTGGGACTCTTCGACCAAGAGTCCTAATGCTCGGGGACTCTGAGTCCTATGTATCTGGAACTCTGTGATCAAGAATCAGGATTCTCTGATCATGAGTTCCACACATTTTGGGTACCAGGGTCAAGAGTCCTACTGGTTTGGGACTCTTCGATCAAGATTTCATATCGATGGACTTTGATGCCTGATTGCCCATCGGATTTGGACTCAGTATTTATGAAAATTTTAACTAGTGATTTGATCACTAATTAACTCAATTTAATTGAGTAATTATTTTTGGATCAAGTCCAATTGAATTGGATTCAGTTGGGTTGGACCCGATTAGGTTAAGAGTTGACCTAATCGCCAAAGTGGTTTGGTCCCTGATCTGATCAAGGGTTGGGCTTAGTCAATTTTTGATTTGATTAGAATTCTATTGAGCTTAATTAAGCCTAATTATGTTGGGTTTAAATTAGTCTAATTGTGCCTAACCTATTTTAATAAGGTTGGTTCAATTAGGTTGATTTAAAATTTCAAACCACCTTTGACTTATCTCCCTGCACCACCTCACCCACCTGTGCCTATTTGAATTCATGAGAAACAAGTTCTCGTGAATTTTTCCCATGCAAAAGCCTTCCCATGCCCCTCCCTTATGCACCATTTGGGTGGATAAAGATTGGTTGGTTGGCGATTCAAATTCAAATGATGTTTGAATTTGAATGCGCAACTAACCCATGCGCCACCTTATCTATTTGTGTGCCCCTTGCTCTACACGAGAAAATATTTCTCGGGTAAGACTCTCCATTCACAAAAAGCCCACGCCCCTCTCTTCTCTCGCCTTAAGTGGATAAGGATAGGTTGGTTGGCATTTGAATTCAAATTCGATTTGAATTCAAGTGAGAAACCACCTAGCTTTATCCTCTCATGCGGTGAAGACGCGGTAAAGATGCAGTCTTGCACTATTTTAAAAAGGGAAGAGAAGGTGGGGCATGCACATGACTTTCTTAGAGAAAGGGTGGCATGAGAAAGGGCCTCTGCATGAGAAAAGAAAAGAAAAGAAGAGAGAAAGGGCGCAGGGTCATCTGTGAGTACCCTAGGGTTTCTGCCTAGGGTTCGGGAAGTGAGAAGGTGAGCTACGAGTGTCGTGAGTCCATCAAACTTTAGGAAGAGCTTAATCAACCTCTCTACTTTCTCTGTTGATGATCTAGAGCATCTAAGAAATTGACAGATACCGATCGAAAAAGTTCGATCAGCATCAGCCGTCGAAAGGGTTCTGCAACGAACTAGCATTCGTGAGGAGTCGATCAGATCGGGAGCTTCGTGTGGATGATCCACAGAGGCTAGATATACTGTATGGCTATATTATGATGATCAAACTATCCTGACAGTGATCAGACTGCGGTGATCGACTATCTGCACGAAGGTAATGTGTTCTGAACACATAACAGTAAAATATTTACTGTAGAATTCAAAATTTCAAATTTAAATGCATGCTATATATATCATATTTAGATCTTTATATAGGATTAATACATATTAATTAATTAAATTAATTAATAATTTTTACTATAAAATTATAATTTTGAAAAAGTTTTAAAAATACCATTTTATCCCTACACTGAAATCACAACAAATGGTATCAGAGCAGGTTCTAAAATATGATATACATTTGCATGCATAGATTAAGTAGTAATCTAAAAGTTTAAATTTGAAATTTGAATTTAAAATTTAAAATTTAAATTTTGAAATTTAAAATTCAAAATTCAAAAATTCAAAATTCAAAATTTGAAATTTAAAATTTAAAATTTGTTTGAAATTTCAAATTTGAAATTTCAAATTTGAAATTCAAAATTTAAAATTTAAAATTTGAAATTCAAAAATTTAAAATTTGAAATTTATTTGAAACTTGAAATTTAAAATTTAAAATTTAAAATTTAAAATTTAAAATTTAAATTTTGAAATTGATATATTTAGATATACTTGATCCAAGTAGCAAGTACTCTAATTGGGTTGGTTGCCATGGTCATCCAGTCATAAGAGAAAAGTAGGGTTTAAAGGCCCTCTCCTCCCATTCGATGGGGTTCTCCTATGGCGGTAGGGGTGCCGAGCGATTATATCCCATGCAGACGAAGTAGCGAAAGGGCTTAATTGTAAAGGTTTAATTATAAAATTTATCATGAATGTGTTAGATTAGATCTAAAAGAATATTCATGATTTATTTTGATTGGGTTATTTTCTATTATGTAATTAGCAATAGGATTGCTGTTTATGAAATGTACTGATCCGTTTGTAAAATGAGTCAACACATTTGGTGAACAAAAAATAAAACCTTTTAAATTTGAAAATTATTTTTAAAATATCAAATCCTGACCCATCAGCCCAAATACTTAATTAAAAGAATTAAATGTTGTCTAGTTGATCTAGAATTATGAATTAAGATATAAGACAATTGCATAAACTTGTGGGTCAATGGGTTAGATGGATTAGGTTCATAATTGGGTTAGACCAAGGTTAGCTTAAAGAAATAGACTAAATTAGAGTAATTGATCAAATCTAATCAAAAGTTGAATTAGATTAGGTCAAGGATACTCTAGACTCAACTCCAATAGTTGTAGTTGAATGGGTCCATATCTTTAACTAGACCAAGATGGACTTAATTCATGGCTATGCGGTGGAACCCTATTTACTAAGTTGATCAAATTAAAACTAATGAACCGATTGGTGTCTAAGGTAAGTTCGGCAGTCAGACCAGTATTTTTTAACTAGGAGCTACTCGCATTGATTCGATCTCTAGCGAGTTAATGGCATATCCCTTCCACTGATCTCACTACCTGGCCAACCTGGTGAGTTAGGTTTTGATTAGATCACTTGGTGATTAGGTCTCACCCATGTCATTAGGTAAATCAGTGTGATTGATTTAGGTGCTCCTAACACCGGCTTTAATTAAATCCTTTTTAATCTGACTTAGTGAAGTCAATGGGAGGATTGAAATTGGCTGGTTAATTTTTTCTCTTCTATCCTTTAATAAAATCTTCAAAAATTATTAGGTCCCTAAAAATGATAAAGTTATAGTGATAACTAAGTCATAACCTCCCATTAAGTGAGTGATAATAAGTCCATTAGTTTAATAATCACTGGAGGCCCAAAGGCCTGGTGCTTATTGACTAATGGAATTATCATTCATAATATGATCATTTGGTTGAGTCTTTCTGATGGTGGTCAGATTGGCCGGCCAAAGTCGGGCATGATCATTTATTGGTCAGATTCACCAAATCAAGTCATGTTAATGGTTGGACCTAACCAGATCTTTTCAGTAGAGGCCAAAGCCTACTGATTAGGTTCTGGGGCAAAATCAATTACTAGAAGTTATTTAGAGAAATAACTGGTTATGAACCTACCCATAGATGCACATGGGTTGACCAGCCAAAGTTGAGCTCGTGTGTAGTTTGTGTGGATTCTAGTACCCACTAAGGAATTAAAGTAATTCTTCGAATTGGAGGTTGAGGCTACCAGTTCGTAAAAATACTGGGAGAAACTTTAGACTAAAGTCCAAGTCTTTAGTATTAATAATTTATATACTAATAAAGGTCTGATTTTTTTTGATATAGCTATGGCTACTACCCTGTCGCTCCGGTCATTATTAGATAATGACAAGCTCATGGGACCTAATTTCGATAGCTGATATCAAAAATTAAAAATCATCCTTGAGCATGAGCAGATCCTTTATGTAGTAACGGATTCGGCACCCGAGGAGCCAGCCCCGAACGCTAGAGGGATGGTCCGAGACACTTATCAGAAGTGGCTCAACGATTGCACCACCGTTCGGTGCATAATGCTGGCGACAATGAATGATGAGTTCAGCCGTAGATTTGAGAATGCCCAGCCACAGGAGATGCTTCAAATGTTGAACGACTCCTTTGGCACGTCTGACGATATTGAAAGACACAAAACTAGTTGTGTCATTTTCAATGCTCGGATGAGGGATGGGGCCTCAGTCACTGATCATGTGCTGTACATGATTGAAATGATTGAGCGCTTAAGTAAACTGGACTTTCCCTTGCACGAGCAGCTCGGTAAGGATGCGATCCTTAATTCTTTGCCCAAGTCCTTCCTCCCCTTCCTTACTCATTTTTGGATGACAAAACCTATAGTGAACTACCACGACTTGTTGAGGTTGTTGCAAAACTTTGAGAAGGACCACCAGCTCCATATGGAGTCGGTGAATGTTGTGGGAGGTTCTCCTTTTGGTCGTCGACCCTTTAAGAAAGAACAGAAGAACAAGAAGAAAAAGAATAAGAAGGTGCAGCTGCATGCTGGGACGTCTGCACAGGGTCAGACCAAGAAGTGCAAGCCCGACCAGAGCCAGACGGAGTGCTTCTTTTGCAAGAAGCAGGGGCACTGAAAGAGGAACTGTCCTCTATACATCGCCTCCCTAGACCCGAACAGGCTGAAGAAGAAGCAAGGTAATTATATGATAACACTTTGTAACTTTTCCATTAGTGATACTACTGCCTGGGTATTGGATATCGGAAGCCCTTATCATATCTGTAATTCGATGCAGGGTCTGTAGGTCAGTAGGAGATTTGATGAAGGCGAGAGGTTCCTGAACGTTGGAGATGGAAGCAAAGTTTTAGTTCTAGCTTTAGGAATCATGAACCTTGTAATCAATTCTCGTAATGTAATTCTAAGCGAATATTATTATTGTCCAAATTTTTTATTAAATATTATTTCTGTAGACCTTTTGGCCATGTACAATTATGAATTTTTAATAAAAAGAAATATTTGCAATATCATTTTGAATGGTGTTACGATATTTGTTGGATAACTAAATAATAGAATTTACTTACTATCACAGCCTGTTAATATGTTCAAACTTTCGGTAAACGCCCTAGAATGGATAATATGTCAGAAGTCTACCTTTGGCACTGTAGGCTAGGTCATATCAATAAGAATAGGATAAACAGGTTGGCTCAAGAAGAAATTCTTGAAGTTAGTGATTGTGAATCACTTCCAACCTGTGAGTCCTGTCTTCTTGGGAAGATGACCAAGTCACCTTTTACTGAAAAAGGTGAGCGAGCCAGTGAACTCTTGGGTCTGGTACATTCTGATGTATGTGGACCCATGAGCTCAAGTGCAAGAGGTGGATATTTCTACTTCATAATCTTCACAGACGACCTATCGAGGTATGGGTATGTCTACTTAATGAAGTATAAGTCAGAGTCGTTTGAAATGTTCAAACTCTTCGATCTGATCGAGGAGATGAATACCTTTCTAATGAGTTTCTGACATATCTTGAGGAGAATGGGATTCTCTCTCAGTGGACTCCTCCTGGAACACCACAGTATAATGGTGTGTCTGAAAGGAAAAATTGGACCTTGTTGGACATGGTTCGATCCATGATGGAGTTTGCTGGTTTGCCGATCTCCCTCTGGGGATATGCGCTCGAATCGGCTTGTTACCTTCTAAATAGGGTTCTGAGTAAGTTTGTAACCAAAACGCCATATGAGATATAGATAGGACATAAACCAGTACTCTCGCACCTTAGGGTTTTGGGGTGTCCGACTTTTGTTAAACATTTAATTACGGACAAGCTTGGACCTATGTCTGACAAGTGTTATTTCATAGGGTACCCAAAAGAGACCAAAGGGTATTATTTCTACCTAGCTGATGAGCAAAAGGTATTTGTCAGCCTTAAGGCAATCTTTTTGGAAAAGAAGTTCCTTGATGAAGGGACTGTTGCCTCTAAGATCGAACTTGAGAAAGTTCGGCAGGTGAAAAAATCGACACAAGTTGCTGAACCTGAATCGGATTTGGTTAGATCAGATCTGGAGCCCATTGTTCCTGCACCTTTAAGGCGGTCTGGTAGAGTACCACGTCAACTGGATAGATACTATGATTTCTTGATCCAATACAGCGATCATGTCGAACTTGATGAAAACGATGAGGATCCGATCACCTATATGGATACAATGCAGAGACCTGACTCTAAGAAATGGCTAGAGGCTATGAAATCCGAAATGGAGTCCATGAAGGTTAATGATGTGTGGACATTGGTTGACCCACCCGAAGGAGTAAAACCTATGGATGTAAGTGGGTCTTCAAAAGGAAGAGGGGCACAGATGGAAAGGTGGAGACCTATAAAGTCCGTTTGGTTGTCAAGGAATATCGTCAACGTTATGGTATAGACTATGACGAGATATTTTTTTCTGTGGCAATACTCAAATCCATTCGGATTATGCTTGCGATAGCTGCCCATCTGAATTATGAAATCTGACAGATGGATGTGAAGATAGCTTTCCTAAACGGAGAGCTGGAAGAAAAGGTGTATATGATACAACCTGAAGGGTTCACATCCACAGATGAGTCTCAGATGTACAAGCTACAGAGGTCCATTTATGGACTTAAGCAGGCATCCCGGAGTTGGAACATATGTTTTGATAGGACAATCAAAATATATGACTTCGTTAAGAACGGAGAAGAGCCCTATATTTATAAGTGGGCTAATGGTCCAATAGTAGTATTTTTTGCATTGTATGTGGATGACATTTTCTTAATCGAGAATGATGTCCCTACATTACAGGGAATAAAGATTTGGCTGTCGTCACAGTTCTCCATGAAGGATCTGGGAGAAGCTTCCTACATCCTAGGGGCGAGGATCTATAGAGATAGATCTAAAAGGTTGCTTGGCTTATCTCAGTTCACGTACATTGATACTATGTTGAAGAGGTTCAGCATGGAGAATTTCAAGAAAGGCTATCTACCGATAGGCCATAAAATTTTTTTCTCGAAGAGGGATTGTCCGAAACACCTCAAGAGAGAGAGCGTATGGGTAGAATTTCATATGCTTCGGCAGTGGGATCTATCATGTACGCCATGACATGTACACGACCAGATGTGGCATACTCACTAGGGGTAGTGAGTAGATACCAATCTGATCCAGGGAAAAATCACTGGAAGGTTGTTAAAACCATCCTGAATTATTTAAGAAATACTAAAGACCAGTGCCTTGTTTATGGTGAATCGGACTTAAGACTTATAGGGTTTATAAACTCCAGTTTTCAGTCTGATCACGATGACAGCAAGAGTGTGTCGGGATTTATTTTTACCCTTAATGGTGAGGTTGTCTGTTGGAAGAGTTCCAAGCAGCACATTGTGGTAGATTCAGTTTGCGAGACAGAGTATGTCACTGCATCAGATGCTGCCAAAGAAGTGGTGTGGCTGAGAAAATTTATCACCGAGCTCGAAGTAGCACCCTCCCTTGTTGGTCCAGTTCTGCTTTATTGTGACAGCTCTGGAGCCATTGCTCAAACGAAGAAACCGAAGGCACACCAGCGAACGAAACATATTCTGTGCTGCTACCATCTTATCCAGAAAATCATGGATAGAGGTGACGTCGACCTTCAGAAGATTGACGGGAAGGAGAACCTGGCTGACCCATTTACTAAAGCCATTGCGGTGAAGGATTTCGATGACTTCAAGTCAAAGATGGGTATTAGATACTGCACCGATTGGCTTTAGGCCAAGTGAGAGATTGTTGAGAATAGTGTCCCAAAGCCAATCGTCAGCCTGTTGATGGTTGCGCTCTTTTTGGTATTAGTATATGAATTATAAATTAATAAAAATTATTTTGATAGTTTTCATCATAAATTATTTCATCTTCTAATGAACTTCTGTGTTATGGTGAAGTCCTTAAGACTATTTAGACTCGACAAAGAAGGATTTATCGTTTAGTCCTTAAACCTGTTCGCAACCAAATGATACGTTGTTACCAAAGACAACAATGTTAATCAAGCATAGGTCATTGTGTGCCATATGGGTTGGTTGTCCTCTTAACCATGGAGTGTGGAGACACTGGTATAGCATATAGGTGAGATATAAGGGTACATCTGCACTAAACATGACTGACTCTAGAGCTTTTTTTGCTATCAAGATTTGCTCCGATGGGATATGGGTATAACTGTCCCTCTGACCTGAGACTGCCATAGTGACTTACAAGCAACTCACTGCACTTAGGCACTGGACTATCTGAATTTCTAATTCAGTGACGGAAGGCTGCTGGGTGTAGTCAAGTACTTGACTTGTCGGTGCGTGTGTCAAGATGGGATTGACCACTCCAGTTCAGGAGCTGTGTATAGTTGTATTTCAATTTAGCAAAACTTTGGCCATGATAGTCCTAGTGAAGAGTCATAGGACTGTTTGAGTTGAGCACGATTCGGATGATCTGATCAGGGTTGACAGTTTAACCCTGAGTCATCCTATACACAGGGGTCAAAAGGGATGAATTATACAGTAACCATATTCACGTAGGTTCTGAATGTTGTGATTGCGACTATTCGATCTATCTAGATGTCGGGTACCATTGCTAGATGGTCACTTCAATTAGCATAAAAATTGGTTCCGATGCTACCGGCTTAGGTTGAACCTGTGGGACACACACATTAGAGGTTCCTATCTGATCTGATGGCTGGTGAAGAGTCTCACTGGACTGGAACTCTTCGATCAAGAGTCCTAATACTCGGGGACTCTGAGTCATACATGTCTGAGACTCTGTGATTGAGAATCAAAATTCTCTGATCATGAGTTTCATACATTTTGGGTACCGGGGTCAAGAGTCCCACTGGTTTGGGACTCTTCGATCAAGGTTTCATATCGATGGACTTTAATGCCCGATTGCCCATCAGATTTAGACTCAGTATTTATGAGAGATTTAATTAGTGATTTGATTTCTAATTAACTCAATTTGATTGAGTAATTATTTTTGGATCAAGTCCAATTGAATTGGATTCAGTTGGGTTTGACCCGATTAGGTTAAGAGTTGACCTAATCGCCAAGGTGGTTTGGTCCCTGATCTGATCAAGGGTTGGGCTTAGTCAATTTTTGATTTGATTAAGATTTTATTGAGCCTAATTAAGCCTAATTATGTTAGGTTTAACTTAGTCTAATTGTGCCTAACCTATTTTAATAAGGTTGGTTCAATTAGGTTGATTTAAAATTTCAAACCACCTTTGACTTATCTCCCTGCGCCACCTCACCCACCTGTGCCTATTTGAATTCATGAGAAACAAGTTCTCATGAATTTTTCCCATGCAGAAGCCTTCCCACGCCCCTCCCTTATGCACCATTTGGGTGGATAAAGATTGGTTGGTTGGCCATTCAAATTCAAATGATGTTTGAATTTGAATGGGCAACTAACCCATGCGCCACCTTATCTATTTGTGCGCCCCTTGCTCTACACGAGAAAATATTTCTCGTGTAAGAGACTCCACGCACAAAGAGCCCACACCCCTCTCTTCTCTCACCTTGAGTGGATAAGGATAGGTTGGTTGGCATTTGAATTCAAATTCGATTTGAATTCAAGTGAGCAACCACCTAGCTTTATCCTCTCACGTGGTGAAGATGCGGTAAAGATGTGGTCTTGCACTGTTTTAAAAAGGAAAGAGAAGGTGGGGCATGCACACGACTTTCTTAGAGAAAGGGTGGCATGAGAAAGGGCCTCTGTATGAGAAAAGAAAAGAAAAGAAGAGAAAAGAAAAGAAGAGAGAAAGGGCGCAGGGTCATCTGTGAGTACCCTAGGGTTTCTGCCTAGGGTTCGGGAAGTGAGAAGGTGAGCTACGAGTGTCGTGAGTCCACCAAACTTCAGGAAGAGCTTCATCTACCTCTTTACTATCTTTGCTGATGATCCAGAGTATCCAAAGAATCGATAAACATCGATCGAAGGAGTTTGATCAGCATCAGCCGTCGAAAGAGTTCTGCAACGAACTAGCATTCGTGAGGAGCCGATCAGACCGAAAGCTTCATGTGGATGATCCATGGAGGTCAGACATACTGTGTGGCTGCATTGCAATGATCAGACCATTCTGACGGTGATCAGACTACGATGATCGACTACCTGCACGAAGGTAATGTATTCTGAACACATAACAGTAAAATATTTACTGTAGAATTCGAAATTTCAAATTTAAATTCATGCTATATATATCATATTTAGATCTTTATATAGGATTAATATATGTTAATTAATTAGATTAATTAATAATTTTTACTGTAAAATTATAATTTTGAAAAAGTTTTAAAATTACCATTTTACCCCTGCACTGAAATCACAACTGGTATAAGTGTCCCTTAGATCTGAGATCACCTCAGTGACTTGCAAGCAACTCACAGTATTTTGGTACTGGACTAACTAAATTTCTAATTCAGTGATGGAAGGCTTCTGGGCACAATCAAGTACTTGCGAAGTCAGAGTATGATCAAGATGGGATAGACCACTCCAAGAGTTGGAGAAGAATGAGTCGCTGTATTTCAATTTAGCAAAATTTTGGCCAAGATAATCTATCAGATGGATTTGATATTTTGAAATACAATGTGGACAACCTGATCAGAGTTGACAGTTAAACTCTGAGATGTCCTATGAGCATTTTGGTCAAGGAGATGAATTATATGGAAAGTATATCCACATGGATTCTAAGGATGTTGTTCTACACATTCGACCTATCCGACCATCAGGTATCATTACTAGATAGTTACTTCGATTGGTATAAAAATTTATTTCTATACTACCAGCTTAGATTCAGACTTATGAGATCGCACACATTAGAGTTCATGATTTGATCGGATGGTTGAACAATGATTGAGAATCGTTCTAGGATTAAACGATCAATACGATTGACATTTAACCTAGTGCAAGTGTTGCAGGAGGATCGATTGCTAATTGACTTAATTTAATTAAGCCAATGGATTGAGATTAAGTTTAATTAAATATAATTTAATTAGATTTGGTTTGGACTTGATTGGATCAAGTCCAATTGGTTTATTGGATAAGCCAAGTACAAGAAAAAACTAGTCCTAGTTCAATTAGGACTTAGGTCAACCTAATTTCTAATTTGATTAGAAAATTAAATTAGAGTTAAATTTAATTTAATCTGATTAAATTAAATTTTTAATTAGATTAAGACCTATTTTAATTGGGTTGATTTGGTTTTGGTTTGATTTGGTTTGAGAAACCAAATTTGAACAAGTCATAGATTGAACCCTAGTAAGACTAGGATTCCACCTTGCACCATCTTAGCCCCCCATGCCCACTCTCTCTTATTTTGTGTGACAAAACCTTCTCTCCCAGGCCTTCACACATGCCCAAAGCTTTTCACTCTTTCTCTCTTATATGAAATATGGTTGTGGACCAAGTCAAAGTAAGAATTAGTTTGGATTTCAAATTCTATGAGATAGAATTTTAGGAAATCAAAACTCTATCCTTATGGCCCTGATTTTACCCAGATTTTTTTTGAAATTTTTGTGATTTTTATGGCACATATTATTCACCCTTTTCTGGTAGTCCATGGCTGAAAAAGAAGGCAGGGGCACCCAAGAGTTGGGCACCCCTTGTCTTGCCCTATTTGGATTTTTCTTGACTAGGTATTTGATCTAGACAAGGATTCTTTATATCTCTTGATTTAAGATGAATTTTTTTTTCAAATTTTCATAGATTATAGAGCATTGAGAGCCATTTAGGGTGTGTAAAAATTAGAGATAAAGAGTGTTGGGGCATGGAGATATAATAAATACAAAACTAAGTGTCTGGGTTAGAGCAAAGAGAAGAAGAAGAGGGTCTTCTTCTAGGGTTGCTGAGTTCACCTCTTCCCTTCCTCCATCTATGAGTTTTCTGAGAGTGTCTCACATCTAAAATTCCTTCTCCTATTTTTCATCTTTGGAAGAGTCTAAATCAAGAAGAAGGAGACATCTGATCGACCATCGAAGAAGGATCAGCATAGTACTAGCATACTGTGCTGATTTCCTGGATCATAAATTCTGATCGTGATTCGTGGGCTCGTGTGGATGACTCCTAGAGGTCGGATGCATCTGTGTCTCACAACATCATCCTCAAGCCTGGATCAGCAAAGTTAGAACGTCTAACTTGCAAGGTAATAGATCTGATCTATTATATTTTACATACATTAGATGTAGTATAGAAACATATTGATATGATCAATATGTAGTTCTTGCTCTTTATATTTTAATTTTTGATTTAATATCATATAATAATCATGTAATAGAATCTTAAATCTAAGGATTCTCTAGTTTTATAAGATAAATTTTGATTTATTTTAGTCTTCCGCTGCCTGATCTTGAAAAAGTTTCAAGATTTAACCCTAAAACCCTTGATCTGGTTCCTTCAAGACTTCGCAAGTACTTGACTGTGTGCAGAAATCTTCTATCACTGTATTAGAAATATAAATAGTCTAGTATCAAAGCACAGTGAGTTGCTTATAAGTCACCATAGTGATCATAGGTTAGAGGGACATTTATACTCATATCCTTTACGAGCAGCTCTTGATAGCAGAGCGCTCTGTAGTTTGATCACGTTCAGTGAAATGTACTCCTACACTTCACCTGCATGCTGTATCAGTATCTCCACACTCCTTAGTTATAAGGACAACTAACCCATATAATACACAACGATCTATACTTGATAAACATTATCATCCTATTAATAACGTATCATTTGGTCGTGAACAAGGTTTAAGAACTATACGATAAATTCTTTTTCATCGATTAAAAGTAGTTCTAAAGACTTCATCATAACATAGGAGTTTAATAAGAAAGATGCAAAATTTATGATGAATTTATCCAATTTTTTTTTATTAATTTATAATTCATATACAATTACATCATGTACAATCATCTAAAAATAGATAATTAGCTTTAGGATATATTTTTCAATAACTCCCACTTGGACTAAAGTCAATCAAAACAATATCTAATACCCATCTTCCATTTGTGATTATCGAACTCCTTGATTTCAAGGACTTTAGTAAATGGATCGATCAAGTTCTCCTTTCCATCGATCTTCTGAAGCTTGATGTCACTTCGATCCACGATCTCTTAGAGGTGATAGTGATGCAGAATGTGTTTGGTTCTCCAGTGAAACTTTGATTCTTTAGCTTGAGCTATGGCTCTAGTACTGTCACAATATAGAAGAACTGGACCATCAGTGGAGTATGCCACTCCTAGCTCACTGATAAACTTCTCCAATCAAACTGCTTTCTTGACAGCATCAGATACCACAATGTACTCTGCCTCATACATTGAATCGGCTACAATATGCTGGTTGAAATTTTTTCCATAGATCACTCTTCCATTGAGGGTAAATAGATAATCTGACATACTTTTACTGTCATCATGATTTGATTGAAAACTGAAATTAGTATATCTCATAAGTTTTAAGTCAGAGTCTTCATAAATGAGCCACTGATCCTTAGTATTTTTCACATACTTAAGAATAATTTTTACAACCTTCCAATTGTTCTTATCTAGATCAGACTAATATCTACTCACTATTCCTAGTAAGTAGGCAACATCCAATCTCCTACATGTCATGGTGTACATTATAAATTCTACTATCGAGGCATATGAGATTCTACTCATATACTCTCTCTATTGGAAAGTTGTCGGACAATCTTTCTTAGAGAGAGTAATTTTTTGGCTTATCAATAGGTAGTCCTTCTTGAAATTCTTCATATTAAACCATTTTAGCATAGTATCTATGTACATAGATTAGGACAATTTAAGCAATCTTTTAGATCTATCTTTATAGATCTTCATTCTTAGGATGAATGATGCTTCTCCCAAATCTTTCATAGAAAACTGTCAAGACAGCCAAAGCTTTATCCTTTGTAAAGAAGGAATGTCATTCTCAATTAAGAGAATATCATCCACATAAAGTATAAGAATAGTTACTACGAAACCATTAGCCCATTTAGAGATGCAGGGCTCTTCTCTATTCTTAATGAAGCCATATGTTCTGATCATTTTATCAAAATGCAAGTTTCAACTTTGAGATGCCTATTTCAGTCCATAAATGGATCTCTAAAGCTTGCACACTTTTGATTCATCTATGGATGAGATGTTGAAAATTGTATTCCAAAATCAATCATCAGCCTATTGACGATTGAGCTCATTATTACAATTATATATGAATTATTAAATAATAAATATTATTTAATTTTTTCATCACTTTGTACATCTTCTTTGAACTCCTATATTGTGATGAAGTCCTTGGGACTATTTGAATCGATATAGGAGGATATGTCGTTTCATCCTTAAACCTAATTTATGATCAAATAATATGCCATTATTAGGACGATAGTTATATCAAGTGTAGGTCATTGTATGCCATAGGCGTTGGTTGTCTTTTTAATCAAAGAGTGTAGAGATACTAACATGGCATGTAAGTAAGATGTAAGTGTACATCTCACTGAATATGGCCAACTATGGAGTACTCTGCTGTCAAGAGTAGCTCGCGAAGAATATGGATATAAGTGTCCCTCCGATCTAAGATTACTACGGTGACTTGCAAGCAATTCATTATACTTTGGTGCCAGACTATCTGAATTTTTAATTCAGTGATGAAAGATTTTTGGACACAGTTAAGTACTTACGAAGTCGATGTATGAGTCAAGATGGATTTGATCCCTCTGAATAAGTAGGAGTTAATGCATTACTATGTTTCAATTCAATAAAATCTCGATCAGGATAATCTATGTGATGGACTTGAAAAGTTAAAATATAATATAGATGATCTTTTCTGGATTGATAGTTAAACCCTAGGTCACTTTGAAAATTAGGGTCAAAGAGATGGATTATATGGTAACCATATGCCAATGGGTTCTTGAATGTTGCTTAGCAATTTTTTGACCAATCCAGATGTTGGGTACCATTGCTAGATAGTTACTTTGATTGGTATTAAAAAATTATTTTTATACTACTGACTTAGATTCGAACTTATGGAGTCACACTCAAAAGAAGTTTCTGACTGATCATGTGGCTGTTCAATGATTGAGAATTATTTCAAGATATAACCGTCAATTCGATTGATGATTAATCTTGTACAAAAGTTACAGTAAATTAATTCACTAATAATTGATGAATTATAGGAGGATTGATTAGCGATTAGATTATTAATTAGCTTAATTTGATTAAATATTAAGATTTGAATCAAATCTAATTGAATTAGATTCAATTAGGTTTGATCCGATTAGGTTATAAGATGACCTAATCGCTATAGGTGTTCGATCCCTGATTTGATCGAAACTTGAATTCAATTAACTTTTAATTTGATTAAAATTTAATTAAAATAATATATTACTTAATTAGATTAAGTTTAATAGTCTGAATAGGTCTAATCTAATTTAGTTTGGTTAAGAATCTAATTGGATAAAATTTGAGTTCAAATGAATTTGAATCAAAGCCCATGGGCCACCCTTTTTTTGCGCCCTTCTTTTCTTCATGTGAGAAATGTCTCTATATGAATTTTTCTCATACCCAAAAGAGGATTGATGCCCACTTTCTAATCCCTTTTGGATTTGGATGAGGTTGATTTTAAATTTAAGTTCAAAAGGTTTGAATTTGAATGAGAACTTAGAGTCCAAATCTTGTTGGACTCTTCCCCATGCCGACTTCTCTTCCTATACGTGAGAAACCTTTTTGCATGATGATTTCCCATGCTATTCTGATCTTTCTCTCTTCTTTTTTGTACCCCCTAGGGATAGGATAGGATTAGTTGGATTTTAAATTCAAATAGATTTGAATTTAAACTGAACTACCTAGTGTTTATCCTATCCTATCTCTTTTCCATGCCTACCTTTAATCCTCTCCAATTTTGTGCGACAAAAAAGAGGGTTTTACCATGGAAAGTTATTTTTAAGAGAGAGGGAACATGAAATAGAGAGGGGGCGGGTCATTCTGTGCGACAGAAAGAGAAAATTTGCTTCCTCTTTGGGTGTGAGTTCTAGGATGGGGTTCTAGGGTTTCAGCTCTAGATTTTTGTGAAAAAAAAATCAAGAGTATCTTATTTTATATTTTCTACACCACCATCTCTTCCTCTTATTCCAATCTTTGATCTGAAAGAGTTTGAGTGATCCAAAGGAAGGAGCATATATCAGCCATCTAGTGCCTTTCGCATGAGCTAGCACTCTCGGGAAGGAGGGCTTCGAGTGGATATCCTATAGAGGCCGGACGTACCATGCGGCTCCTCGATATCAGAAAGAATTTGTTACCATATCTATCAGTAGTGGTGATCATCTATCCTTACTTTAGTAAAGAATCTAATCTTTGTAGATAGGATCTACCATTGATTAGCTTGCATATTTTAGATTTGATCTGGTTGCATGATTGATAAGATCAATTGTATATAGATTTAGATGTTGCATTTATTCATGTCATTTGATCCTTATTTGATATTTTCTAGATCAGATCTAGGGCATGCTAATAGATAAAAATATTTAATCTGCAGTCTTCTGCTAAAAAATTTTGAAAATACATGCTTTGAACTGCTGATTTTTCCTTCAAATAGTATCAGAGCCGCATTTCTTATGACATGTATATTATGCATATAATCTGATTTTAGTTATTTAGATTAGATTTAAATAATTAATCTTAATTTTGAGTAGTATAGTAGTCTAATTGGGTAGATCGCCATAGCCATCCAGTCATAGGAGAAAATAAGATTTCATGGCCCTCTCTTCCCATTCGATAGGATTCTCCTATGGCATGTAAGGGTGCTACATGGTTAATTTTCATGAAGATGAATAATGAAAGGAGCTTAAAAATTTTATTTTAGATCTGATACATTGTATATTAGATCTGAAATTAATTTTCAATTAATTGTATGATAAATTATAAAAATATTTTATAAAATTTAAAACTATTTTCAAATATCAAATCCCAACCCATGTCAACCTAAAACTTAATTGAGAATTAAGTGATCTAGATTTTAGAATCAAAGATCTAAGGCCTATTTTCATAAATCATGAATTTATAGGTTAGCTCGAGTCAGGTTCGTTTAATTGGGTTAGACCTAGGGTTAGAAATCATTGATAATGGACTATGTTAGTAATTGATCAAATCTAATTAACGGTTAATTCTGATTGGATCAATTTTTTTCTTGATCAATTTTTAATAGTTATAGTTGGTCAAAATCTGTCTTTGATTAGACCAAGATGGATCTCGATCGTAGCTCCATGATCGAATCTAAGTTTATAAGTTGATCAAATTGAAACTGATTAACCAGTTGATGTCTAAGGTAAGTATGGCAGTCTTGATCGGTGGTCATTAATTGGGAGCTACTCACATAGATTAAGTCTCTAATGAGTTAATGGCATATCCCTTCCACCGATCTTACTTATCTGATCAACGTGGTGAATCATATTTTGATCAGATCACTTAATGATTAGGGTTGACCCATTCTACCTAAAAAATTAGTATAACTAATTTAGGTGCCCCTAATTCAACTTGTCTATAGTCCTCTTCATGATTTGATGAAGTTAGTAGAAGGATTTATGATTAGTCGGCTGGACCAACTTATATCTAGTCTTCTTTAATCTGACTTGATGAAATCAGTGGAAGGAATATGATTAATTGATCAGCCTTTTCTCTTCTCTCATTCTATCTAACTAAATCCTCTAAAATTATTTGGCTCTTAAAAATGAAATAGTTATGGTGATAACTAGATCAAAGCCTCCCATTAAGTTAGATGATAATGGGTCTAACAACTTAGATGATCATTGGAGGTGCCACATGTTTGGTGCTCATCTGGCTGTCAAAATTATTATTCATAATATGTTGATTTAGATGTGTCTTTCTAACGATAGTCAGGTTGGTCGAGCCATACTTAGAACTAATCATTCATTTGTCAAATATACTGATTCTGACATGTTAATGGTTGGATCTGATCAGAACTTTCAGTGGAGGTGCCACACACCTACTGAAGAGGTGTCTAGGGCAAAATTAATTGTTAAAAATTATGTGATGAAATAATTAGTTAAAAATCTTACAGATTGGTCAAGCCACACTCGTGTTGGGAAATATATCTCAAAAGTCAATCATCAACCTGTTGACTGTTGAGCAACCTTGTATTTAATTGATTTGTTAACAAATAAAATATATTTTTGATATTTTCATTATAAGTTTTCATTTTCTAATGAACTCCGTTGTTGTGATAAAATCTTTAGGACTATTTAGATTTGATAAAGAGAGAATTTATCGATTAGTCCTTAAAACTCTTCATGATCAAATGATAGGCTGTTAATAAGGACGATAGCTTCTATCGAGCATAGGTCACTGTAGGCCATATGGGTTGGTTGTCCTCTTAATCAAGAAGTATGGAGACACTGATAAGGTATACAGATGAGATGTAAGGGTACATCATCATTGAACATGATCAACTTCAGAGTATTCTGCTATCAAGAATATCTCTGATGGGATATAGGTATAAGTGTCCCTTAGACCTGAGATCACCTTAGTGACTTAAAAGCAACTCACTATGCTTTGGTACTGGACAAACTGAATTTCTAATTCAGTGACGGAAGGCTTTTGGGCATAGTCAAGTACTTGTGAAGTCAGAGTGTGATTAAGATGGGATTGACCACTCCAAGAGTTGGAGAAGAATGAGTCGCTGTATTTCAATTTAGCAATACCTTGGCCAGGGTAATCTATCAGATGGATTTGATATTTTGAAATATAATGTGGACAACCTGATTAGAGTTGACAGTTAAACTCTGAGGTATCCTATAAGCATTTTGGTTAAGGAGATGAATTATATGGAAATTATATCCGTATGGGTTCTAAAGATATTGTTCTACACATTCGACTTATCTGGCCATCGGGTACCATTGCTAGATGATCACTTTAATTGGTATAAAAATTTATTCCTGCATTATCAACTTAGATTTGGACCTATGAGGTCACACACATTAGAGTTCATAATCCGTTCGGATAGTTGATCAACGATTAAGAATCATTTTAGGGTTAAACGATCAATACGATTGACATTTAACCTAGTGCAAGTGTTATAGGAGGATCGATTAGCAATTTGATTGCTAATTAACTTAATTTGATTAAACCAATAGGTTGAAATTAAGTCTAATTAAATATAATTTAATTAAATTTAGTTTGGATTTGATTGGATCAAGTCCAATTGGTTTATTGGATAAGCCAAGTGCAAGGAAAAATTAGTCCTAGTTCAATTAAGACTTGGTTCAACCTAATTTTTAATTCGATTAAAAAATTAAATTAGATTTAAATCTAATTTAATCTAATTAAATTAAGTTTTTAATTGGATTAAGATCTATTTTAATTGGGTTTATTTAGTTTTGGTTTGATTTGGTTTGAGAAATCAAATTTGAACAAGTCATAGATTGAACCCTAGTAAGACTAGGATTCCACCTTGCGCCACCTTAGCCCCCCACGCCCACTCTCTCTTATTTTGTATGACAAAATCATCTCTCCCAGGCTTTCATGCATGCCCCAAGCTTTCTACTCTTTTTCTCTTACATGGAATGTAGTTGTGGACCAAGTCAAAGTAGAAATTAGTTTGGATTTCAAATTCTATGAGATAGAATTTTAGGAAACCAAAATTCTTTCCTTATAGCACTGATTTTATCTAGATTTTTTCTAATATTTTTATGGATTTTTATAATATATATTGTGCACCATTTTTTGGTGGTCCATGGCAGAAAAAGATGGAGGGGGCATCCAAGAGTTGGGCACCCCTTGTCTTGCCCTGTTTGGATTTTCCTTGACTAGGTATTTGATTTAGACAAGGATTCTTCATATCTCTTTATTTAAGATAAATTTTTTTTTATAATTTTTATGAATTATAGAGTATTGAGAGACCTTTTCAGTGTGTGAAAATTAGGAAGAAAGAGTATTGGGGTATAGAGATATAATAGACACAAAACTAAGTATCTGTGTTAGAGCAAAGAGAAGAAGAAGAGGGTCTTCTTCTAGGGTTGCTGAGTTCACCTCTTTTTTTCCTCCATCTATGAGTTTCTAAGAGTGTCTCATATCTAAAACTTCTTCTTCTACTTCTCATCTTTGGAAGAATCCAAATCAAGAAGAACGAGGCATCTGATCGACCATCGAAGAAGGATCAGTACAGTACTAGCATACTGTGCTGATTTTCTGGACCAGGACTTCTGATCGTGATTCGTGGGCTCGTGTGGATGACTCTTAGAAGTTAGATGTATGTGTGGCTCATGACATCATCCTCAAGTCTGGATCAAAAAAGTTAGAACATCTAGCTTGCAAGGTAATAGATCTGATCTATTATATTTTACATACATTAGATGTAGTATAGAAATATGTTGATATGATAAACATGTAGTTCTTGCTCTTTATATTTTGATTTTTGATTTAATACCTTGTAATAATCATGTAATAAGATCTTAGATCTAGGGATTCTCTAGTTTTATAAGATAAATTTTGATTTATTTTAGTCTTCCACTGCCTGATCTTGAAAAAATTTCAAGATCTAACCCTGAACCCTAGATCTGGTTCCTTTAATTGGTATCAGAGCTTAGGTTATTTATTACATGATTATTTATACATACTTAGATTATTTCTTAGATTAGATCTAATTTATAATCTGATTGTTAAATCTAAAATTAAAATTTTTAGAATAATCACGAACTGTAGGTTGTCCTGCTGTAAGGTTTACCCCTTACAGTGCAAAGGTTGTCCTAGTTCGTGTAGATCTATCTTTAATCATAAATTTATTAGATGTGATCTAGATTAAATTTATGATTTATTATATTTAAATAGTATTTAAATCTAAAATATAATCTCTTTGTTAATAATTTCCGCGTAAAGAACCATCATATATTTGTTTGGAAAATTTATGCAGTTTAAAGTTGAAATTGTTTCAATTACATGAACCTGTTTAGATTAGATCTAAAGTAGTTTCATGCTTATTTCACTTGCATTTTGATTATGAATCAAACATGCAACTTGATTGGTAGAATAATATTGTAAAAATATTTTACAAATATAAAAATTATTTTTGAAAAGCCAAACCCCAACCCTCAGCCCAAAACTTAATTGAGAATTAAGAAGTTGTTTGATTAGGTTCTAGGATTGTGAATTGAAGAACCTAAGACACAAACCATAACACATTGGGTTAATGGGTTAGTGAGAATTAGGTCCATTAATTGGGTTAGACCTAAGGTTAGATTAAAGATGGACTTAATTAGAGAATTGACTAAATCTAATCAATTGTTGTCTTAGATTAGGTCAAAGATTCTCTAGATCAATTATAATAGTTGTCATTGGTCAAGTCCATGTCTTTAATGAGAACCAAATAGACTTGATTCTTGGCTAAGCGGTCTAGCACGAACTGTTAGGTTGATCTAATCGAAACTAATTAAATCAATTGGTGTTTAAGGTATACCAGACCGATGATTTTTAATTGGCAGCCCGCTTACCTAATCATTTCTGATGGTGTCTAAGGCAAGCTTTGGCAGACCCTCCCATCGATCGAACTTACCTGGCCTCTTGGTGAAATTATGTTTTGATCGGATCACTTGACTATTCGAGCTGATCCATATCAGCTACGTAAATCAGTGTGACTGATTTAGATGCTCCTAGACCAGCTCTTTTAATGGTCTCCCTTAAGCTGACTTGGTGAAGCCAGTGGGAGGATCATGATAAGTTGGTTCATCTGACCTTCTTCTCTAAATCAATTAAATCTTCTAAAATTATTAGGTCCTTAAAATAAAATAGTTATGGTGATAATTAGATTATAGCTTCCCATTAAGTGGATGATAATGGGTCCATCAGTTGGATAATCATTGGAGGCCCAAAGGCCTGGTGCTTATCGACTGATGGAATTATCATTCATAATATGATTTCTTGACTGTATTTTTTTAAATGGTGGTTAGGTTAGCCAACCAAAATTGGACCTAATCATTCATTGGCTAGATGGGCCAAGTATGATCATGTTAATTGTTGGACCTAACCAGACCTTTTCAATGGAGGTCAAAGCCTACTGATTAGGGACTGGGGCAAAATTAAAATTACTAAAAATTATTTAGAGAAATAATTGGTTATGAACCTATGCTTAGATGTACATAGGTTGGCCAACCAAAGTTGAGCTTGTGTGCAGTCTAAGTGGATTCTAGTACCCATTAAGGAATTAGGGTAATTTCTCGAATTGGAGGTAGAGGCTACCAATTCGAATAAAATAATGGGAGAAACTTTTTGATTAAAGTTCAAATCTTTAAATTTAATGAATCAATTACTAATTAGGTTATGATTTTTCTTTGTGCAGATATGGCCACTTTTCTATCGCTCCGATCATTGTTGGACAATGAAAATTTGGTGGGACCCACTTCAGTAGCTGGTACCGAAAGTTAAAAATAGTCCTGGAGTATGAACGGATCCTACATGTGATAATGGATCTTGCACTTGAGGAGCCAGCTGCCAATGCACGTGAAACAGTCAGAGACACTTACCAGAAGTGGCTCAGTGATCGGACCACGGTGTGCTGCATCATGCTGGTTGCCATAAGCAACGAGTTCAGTTACAGATTTGAGACAGCTCAGCCAAAAGATATGCTTCAAGTGTTGGAGGATGCCTTTGGCACACCTGATGACGTAGAGAGGCACAAGACTAGTTGTGCCATCTTCAATGCCAAAATACGGGATGGTGCCTCTGTCAATGATCATGTATTGTACATGATCGAGCTGATAGAGCATTTGAGCAAGCTCGGCTTTCCCTTGCATGAGCAGCTTGGGAAAGATGCAATACTGAACTCGCTGCCCAAGTCTTATCTCCCATTCCTCACTTATTATAGAATGACAAAGCTTGAACTAAACTACCATCGGTTACTGGGGTTGCTTCAGAACTTTGAGAAGGATCACCAACTCCACAAGGAGTCGATGAACTTAGTGGGAGGTTTGTCTTCTGGTTCTCGACCCTTTGAGAAAGGGAAGAAGAATAAGAAGAAGAAAGTGATGAAGGTGCAATTTCGGGCTGGGACATCAGTGCAGGGTCAGACTAGAAAGATTAAGTTTGATAAGAGTCAAGCTGAATGCTTCTTTTGCAGGAAGCAGGGGTACTGGAAGAGAAACTATCCTCAGTACATTACCTCCTTGGACCCTAACAGGCAGAGAAAGAAGAAAGCTGTTGCTGGGCAAGGTATTTATATGATAACTCCTTGCAATTTCTCTATTTGTGATATAATTGACTGGGTATTGGATACCAGTAGCTCTTACCATATTTGCAATTCATTGTAAGGGTTGCAGGTGTTAGATGTGTGCCCTAGATGCCAGATCGACTGACACATTCCTGTACAGATCTAAGGGCAAATTTGTAATTTTGATTATAAATGAATAAAAGGGTTATTCTTCTATCACATTGTGTATATTGTATCTGTGATACATCCTTTGAGTTAGTAGGAATATAAATTCATATTTTCAAGAGTTAAAAATTTAAGGCATGAATTTACATACTTACTCATAAACAGCTCCTGACCATAGGATCATCACGAGGATGGTGATCGATCCGAAAGGTTGGTGTACGATCGCTTCTTTAGGGTAGATGTGTCTTGAGTCTATGGTGTGGAGACATCAGAACGAGAGTATAGATATTCATTGAGAACAAGAGTACTGAGCGTGACCATATCAAGCAGTCATAAGGAAGTCTACCTTCTCATCGATGACTAGCTCGATGCTGCAGTTGTGTGTCTAGTTCTTTGACCTGAGGTACATCGACAGTTCACCTTGAGTGTGTTATAGTTTGACTACACTATAACTCAGTCTTCTAGCCATTCGAAACCCTGAGGTGTATGTTAGCTGTAGCATATTCATTGTAGGAACTAGCTCGCATCAAGATGGGATCTATCAACCTCGGTAGATGAGAGGAGTAGTCCTATGATGATCGAAAGATTGAGTCCTTAAGCCCATGGGCATGGCAGAGTGAAATAATGGAAAAAAAGTTTTCCATTGGAGTTTGACATCGAACTCAGATCGATCGATTAATTCATATGACTGATGTTGGGTTTGACGAGTTCACCTTAACCCTAATTCAGTCGGGACTCATGATAGAGGAACTCAATCACATAGGTACCTGCACCAAGAAGTTCATCTTCAGTTCTGATGGATTGCCACCATATACTGCTAGATGTCACTGGTGGATTTTGGGAGCAATTAGAATGATATTGATGATCGATCATTCTAATTGTCTGAATTAGAAGAGTTCTGGTCCATCGAAAGGAGTTTCGATGATGTCGATGATGAGATCATAACATATCTTATTACCTTACGAAATTAAACCTAACTAGGTCACACAAATAAGGGTTAGGGTCTGGATGTCATCAATTGGGCTAACCCAATTGATTTGGATAAGATCCAATTAGGTTCAAGGAAATCGTGCTAGCACTCGATTGAGCCTAACTTTCTCCTCGTATAATCTTTTCTATCTCTACTGAGCCAAATATGATTTGACTTATCCTAAGAACCTTAGGAAGGTTTTTCTTAGTCTAAATAAAGATTGTCCAACTCAGAAAAGGCTTGTCTTAATTCATGAGATGAATTTAAGACAACACCTGCTAATTTCTAGCACCTGCCAATTTTATTTTAGGACATCTGTCAAAAGTTAACATATGGGTTTTAAACTGAAGAGGGCTCATTGGAGGATTTTTGTGGAGTGTCTATATGCCAAAACCCAATTGAATTGGGTGCCATAATTAGATTATGGCATGAGCTCAATTGGATTTAAGTGGACGCCCCAAATGGATAAGAACCAAAGAGTCCTGATAAACTTGGACTCTTTGGCGCCACCTTGATTGAGCTTATCCATTGTTGGCACCAACTTAAGAGAGAGGGTGGGGGTTCTTATCTAATGTGATCAGATGACATCACTCCCTCAAAATTTTTCCAAAATTTATTAGAATTTTTTAATTGGTTGAATGATGTGGCACTGCGCAGTATACAGGGTCTATATAAACCCTACTGCGCCTAGGGTTTCGAGGAAGAAATTATTTTATGCACAAAACCTAATAGCTGCCACTCTCTACCCTCTTCTCTATATCCTCTCTACTCTCCTTCCTCCCCTCTTCATGTCCAAAAAGTTGGACGTCCATCTAGCAGAGATCTAAGGCGTGGTGACGCCTGGAATAGAAGGCTGTAGGACATCTTCGACAGGCTGCTACTCCAACTTCAGAAGGAGTTCTGAAGTACTTTCTAATCAGATTTAGATCTAATTTTTGGAGCATAGATTTGCAAGGAGAAGATGTTCCAGATCCTACCTGAGTGGATACCGATAGAGGCCAGACGCTTGTGTGGCTACATCAGAACCTCGGGCTGTGCAGAGATCATCTACAGGGTAATCAGATTACCCTTAAGGTATTTCTTCTTTTATCATAGTTTTAGATTTAATTTTAGATTTTAAATATTAGATAATAAAATTAGATCTAAAATATGTAAGATAATTTTTTTTTTAATTATTCCGCCCTAGATTTGATGAAATTTAGAAGATCCTACGCAGAAAAGCGGTTTCCCTCCCTACAAGTGGTATCAGAGCCAGGTTGTTGGCTCTATTTCAGATCTATTTTAGATCTAATTTTAATTTTAATTTATCTAATATTAAAAAATTTTAAATATCACATCAGATATGATAGGATCTGAAATTAAAATATTTAAAATTAAATCTAAGAAGATCTAACATGCATAAGATGCATGACTAGACTAGGATTAATTGAATCCATGAATAGTCTTAAGTTTTATATTTTAATGAGATTAAAATATGAATTAAATATAATTTATTTTTTATTTTTTTGATGTTATAATTATTATAATCAGATCAAAAAATAGAAAATAAAATTTTAATTAATTCATAAAATTGATCTGTTGCATGCCTAGACTAGTTGTAGAATTATTCTAGTAATTTATCTAGAATAATTTTTATTTTGAATAGTTTAATTTAAATTTTATTTTTTAGATATTATATGTGATGTATCAGATCTGAAAGCATGTTAATTAGATTAATTTTTGATACATAAGATGTATGCAAAGCATGTATTAGTTAGATCTTAAATTGTATATGTGATATATTAATTTAGATCTAACTAGTTTTGTAGTTAAATTTGTATTTCTGAAAGGTGTTCCTTATGGCCATCTGGTCATAAGAATTAAGTAGGATTTTAAGATCCTCTTTTTTCATTCAATGGGGTGTTCATATGACGTGTAGGGGTGCCGCGCGTTCATCTTTAATCAGAAATCAAAACTTACTTTTCTGCAAAACCTTAGATCCTGAAATCCTAGGATTTATTTTACATATTTTATTTATAAACCCAAACTTAATTAATAAATTAAGCTTATGAAATTAAGTTAGATCTAAAATTGAGAATTTCAGATCTAAGATATTTTCATAAAATTGGGTTCGGGCTTGGGTAGCTCAATTAGGTCTAGCGGTTGATCAAATCGAATCAAGAGTTGATTAGGTGGGATCATAAAAGCTAATAATTGATCAGCCTAATAGGATTAAGTCTGGGTCAAGGTCGAATCACATTTAGATGTGACTCAATCAAGTTAAGACCTAATTTGGCTCAGTGGTTAGAGCCTGGATTGTAGGCTAACCCAATTAGTTCTGGTTCGACAATTTGGTGTCTAAGGTAAGTTGGACAGATGCGACCGACTGGTTTTTAATTGGGAGCTACTTGACACGAATGTGTTCTTGTCAAGTTAATGGCATATCCCTCCCACCGATCTCACTTATCTGGCCATATGTGTTGACTCAGTTCTGATTAGAGGTGGCTAACAATTCGAGCTAACCCATGCCACTAGGTTAGTTATAATTGTTATGACTATGTTAAGTTAAGTTTAATGAGACCTAAATAAATCTCTCTAAGAAAATATTAAGTCTAGGTCTTCCACCATTGTGGATGTGCGGGCCCTTCCCGGGGTTGATTGTTCTTGGCTGGTTACAGTGGCCCAGTTGCACCGGAAAGATGCAACCATGTCCATTAGGCATTGGATGCTATGGATTAGAGGATGGGTTGGGCTCAATTTTTCGGATACGGTGAGGGACCCAATTAGGAATCTAGTTCGTGCAAATGGTGGGTGTGACTTAACTAAAGATTGGAGCAATATCCTGGACATGATGAGCTTCATGAATTAGAGATCAAATTTTGGGTGCACCATGATTAGAGAATCATTGGACAAGAGTTGTCCACTCATCGATTGACCCATCACCAATAACTGTTAGGTGAGGTGGTGAGCCAGTTGGTGAGACTGCACCACCCACTAAAAATCACTGATCACAGAGATTTTCACATCTCTACCAAGGGAGTGTAGGGATCTGAGAAAATAGTGGGAGCCTAATTTGTTTAAAAATAAAAATCCTAAACAAATTGGTTGAGTCTGATTACAAAATCTAACTAGAAACTTTTGACTCTCTATAGGAAACATGTCTGCCTCAAACCTCCTGACCAAAATTCTAGATACCCATAGACTGACTGGACCCAATTTCAAGAATTGATTGAGGAACTACAAAATTATTTTGAATTTTGAAAAATTGACTCATGTCTTGGACCAGGACCCACCTGCCATACTAGCACATCCGACTGCTAAACAGAGAGCATCTCTGAAAAAGTGGACGGATGATGATAACAAAGCAAGGTACTATATGTTGGGTGCAATGTCTGATGACTTGCAGTGCCAACATGAGAATATTTTGACTATCTGCCAAATGTTGGCTCACCTACAAGAGTTGTTTGGTGAACAGAGTCACGCGGCCAAGTATCAAGTCTGTCAAAGACTTTTTAAGGCCAAGATGCGTGATGGGCAGTCAGTCCAAGATCATTGTTTGACAATGATCAAGGATCTTGAGGAGCTTAAGAAGCTCGGTATCATCTTAGATAAGGATTTTCAGATTGATGTGATCCTTCAGTCCTTGTCCGATGCATATGGTCAGTTCATCATGAACTTTCATATGCATAAGATGCAGTGTACCTTAGTCGAGTTAATGAACATGCTGGTTACGGCTGAGCTTTCTATGAAGGGTTCAAAAGGTTCAGTTCTTACTGTGGAGCGGACTTTCTCCAAGAGAAAGTCTTTTGGAAAGAAAAAGAAGTCTGCAAAAAAGCAGAAGGTAGATGGCAAGAAGAAGAAAACAGAACCGAAGAAGAAGGCTGTTGATAAGAAAAAATATCTCCCAAGAAGATAGATCAGACCACGGTGTGCTGCATCATGCTGGTTGCCATGAGCAATGAGTTCAGTTACAGATTTGAGATGACTCAGCCAAAGGACATGCTTCAAGTGTTGGAGGATGCCTTTGGCACACCCGATGACGTAGAGAGGCATAAGACTAGTTGTGCCATCTTCAATGCCAAAATACGGGATGGTGCCTTTGTCATTGATCATGTATTGTACATGATCGAGCTAATAGAGCATTTGAGCAAGCTCGGCTTTCCCTTGCATGAGCAGCTTGGGAAAGATGCAATACTGAACTCGCTGCCCAAGTCTTATCTCCTATTCCTCACTCATTATAGAATGACAAAGCTTGAACTAAACTACCATGGGTTACTGGGGTTGCTTCAGAACTTTGAGAAGGATCACCAACTCCACAAGGAGTCGATGAACTTAGTGGAAGGTTTGTCTTCTGGTTCTCGACCCTTTGAGAAAGAGAAGAAGAATAAGAAGAAGAAAGTGATGAAGTGCAAGTTCAGGCTGGGACATCAGTGCAGGGTCAGACTAGAAAGATTAAGTTTGATAAGAGTCAAGCTGAATGCTTCTTTTGCAGGAAGCGAGGGTACTGAAAGAGAAACTATCCTCAGTACATTGCCTCCTTGGACCCTAACAGGCAGAGAAAGAAGAAAGCTGTTGCTGGGCAAGGTATTTATATGATAACTCCTTGCAATTTTTCTATTTGTGATATAACTGACTGGGTATTGGATACCAATAGCTCTTACCATATTTGCAATTCATTGCTGGGGTTGCAGGTCAGTAGGAGATTCGAGCAAGGTGAGAGGTTCCTGAACGTTGGAGATGGAAGACTAGTTCCAGTTCTAGCATTAGGATTCTTGAAACTTGTATTTGAGTCCCATACCATTGTTCTTAATGATTATTATTTCTGTCCCAATTTCTTTTTAAATATTATTTCTGTAGGTCTTCTGGCCAAAAATGATTATGAAATTTTAATAAAGAAATAAGTTTGTAATATTATTATGAATGGTGTTACTATTTTTTGTGGATATTTGAACAATGATGTGTATATGTTATCACAACCTGTTAATGTAGTCTATTATACAGGCAAACATCCTAGATTAGATAGTGTATCAGATATCTACTTATGGCACTATAGGCTAGGTCATATAAATAAGTACAGGATAAACAGGTTGACTCAAGAGGAGATCCTCGAAGTCAGTGATTGTGAATCACTTCCAACCTGTGAGTCTTGTCTTCTTGATAAAATGATCAAGTCACCTTTTACTAAAAAAGGTGAGAGAGCTACTGAGCTCTTGGGCCTAGTACATACTGATGTATGCGGGCCCATGAGCACAAGTGCTAGAGGTGGATATTTTTACTTCATCACTTTCATGGATGATCTATCCAGATATGGATATGTCTATCTGATGAAACATAAGTCGGATTCATTTGAAATATTCAAACGATTTCGAAGTGAAGTAGAAAAATAAACTGAGAAGAGTATTAAAACTCTTCGATCTGACCGAAGAGGGGAATACCTTTCTAGTGAGTTTCTCACATATCTAGGAGAGAATGAGATTTTCTCCCAATGGACTCCTCCAAGAACACCACAGCATAATGGTGTGTCTGAAAGGAGAAATCGGACTCTGTTAGACATGGTTCGATCCATGATGGATTTTGCCAGCTTGTCGATATCCTTCTGGGGATATGCACTCGAATCGGCCTGTTATCTGTTAAATAGGGTTTCAAGTAAGTCTGTAATTAAGACTCCATATGAGATATGGACGGGGCGTAAGACAGCACTTTCACACCTTAGGGTCTGGCGGTATCCGACCTATGTCAAATGGTTAGTTACAGATAAACTTGAACCTAGGTCTGACAAATGCACATTCATAGGGTACCCCAAAGAGATCAAAAGATATTTTTTCTACCATGCTGATGAACAAAAGGTGTTCGTCAGCCTTAAGGCAATCTTTTTAGAAAAGGAGTTCCTTGGTGAAGGGACCGTTGCCTCTAAGGTTGAACTTCATGAAGTTCAACAGGTAGAAGGACCGACACCAACAGTTGAACCTAAGTCGGATTTGATTAGATCAAATTCGGAGCCTAATGTACCTGCACTATTAAGGCGATCCGATAGAGTACTGCGTTAGCCGGACAGATACTACGATTTCTTGATCCGAGATGGTGATCCCAATGAACTCGATGAGAATGATGAGGATCCGATCACCTATATGGATGCAATGCAGAGATCTGATTTCGAGAAATGGCTTGAAGCCATGAAATTCGAAATGGAGTCCATGAAGGTCAATGATGTATGGACATTGGCTGACCCACCTGAAGGGGTTAAACCCATTGGGTGTAAATGGATCTTCAAAAGGAAGAGGGGTGCAGATGGAAAGATGGAGACCTATAAAGCCCATCTGGTTGCCAAAGGGTATCGTCAATATTATGGTATTGACTACAACGAGACGTTCTCCTCTATGGCAATACTCAAATCTATTCAGATAATGCTTGCAATAGCTGCCCATCTGAATTATGAGATCTAGCAGATGGATGTAAAGACAGCTTTTCTGAATGGAGAGCTGACCGAAGAGGTGTATATGATACAACCTGAGGGGTTTACATCCACAGATGAGTTCAAGGTGTGCAAGCTTCAGAGATCCATTTATGGATTGAAGCAAGCTTCTCGGAGTTAGAACATGCATTTTGATAAGGTGATCAAAACGTATGGTTTCGTTAAAAATGGAGAAGAGCCCTGCACCTATAAATGAGCAAATGGTCCAGTTGTGGTATTCTTTGTCTTGTACATGGATGACATTCTTTTAATCGAGAATGACATCCCCGTACTACAGAAAATAAAAGTTTGATTGTCATCGCAGTTCTCCATGAAGGACTTGGATGAAGCATCCTACATCCTAGGGATGAAGATCTATAGGGATAGATCTAAAAGGATGCTTGGATTATCCCAATCCACGTACATAGACACTGTGCTGAAGAGGTTCAGCATGGAGAATTTCAAGAAGGGCTATCTATCGATAGGCCATGAAATTTCCCTCTAAGAAGGATTATTCGACAACTCCTGAAGAGAGAGAGCATATGAGTAGAGTCCCATATGCTTCGATCGTGGGATCTATCATGTACACCATAATATGTACAAGGCCAGATGTGGCATACTCACTAGGAGTAGTGAATAGATACCAATCTGATCCTGGAGAAAACTATTGGAAAGTGGTTAAAGCCATCCTTAAGTATTTGAGAAATACTAAGGACCAATGGTTGGTTTATGGTGAGTCAGATCTGAAACTTGTGGGGTTCACAGACTCCGACTTTCAATCTGACCATGATTACAGCAGAAGCGTGTCGGGTTATATCTTTACTCTGAATGGTGGAGCCATCTACTGGAAGAGTTTCAAGCAGCATACTGTGGCAGACACTATTTATGAGGTGGAGTACATCGTAGCATCGAATGCTGTGAAGAAAGCTGTGTAGCTGAAAAAATTCATCATCGAGCTCAGAGTAGCACCCTCCCTCAATGGTCCGATCCTGCTCTACTGCGACAGCACTGGTGCCATTGCTCAAGCGAAGGAACCCAAAGCACACCAGCGGACGAAGTATATTTTGCACCATTTCCATCTGGTCTGGGAGATCGTGGATCGAGGTGATGTCGACCTTCAGAAGATCGATGGAAAGGAGAACCTAGTCAACCCCTTCACTAAAGCCCTGACGATAAAGGAGTTCGACAACCATAAGTCAAAGATGGGTATTAGATACTGTGCCGAATGGTTTTAGGACAAGTGGGAGTTGTTAGAAAATATGTCCCAAAAACCAATCGTCAATCTGTTGACGGTTGAGCAACCTTGTATTGTAATTGATTTGTTAATAAATAAAATATATTTTTGGCATTTTCATCATAAGTTTTCATCTTTTAATGAACTCCATCGTTGTGTTGAAATTCTTAGGATTATTTAGGTTTGATAAAGAGAGGATTTATCGATTAGTCCTTAAAACTGTTCACGACTAAATGATAGGCTGTTAATAAGGATGACAGCTTCTATCGAGCATAGATCACTGTAGGCCATATGGGTTGGTTGTCCTCTTAACTTAGGAGTGTGAAGACACTGGTATGGCATACAGGTGAGATGTAAGGGTACATCATCATTGAACGTGACCAACTCCAGAACATTCTGCTGTCGAGAATGTCTTTGATGGGATATAGGTATAAGTATCCCTTAGACCTGAGATCACCTCAGTGATGGAAGGCTTCTGGGCACAGTCATGTACTTGCAAAGTCAGAGTGTGATCATGATGTGATTGACCATTCCAAGAGTTGGAGAAGAATGAGTCGCTGTATTTCAATTTAGCAAAATCTTGGCCAGGGTAATCCATAAGATGAATTTGATATTTTAAAATATAATGTGGACAACCTGATCAGAGTTGACAGTTGAATTCTAAGGTGTCCTATGAGCATTTTGATCAAGGAGATGAATTGTATGGAAACTATATCTGCATGGGTTCTAAGGATGTTGTTCTACACATTCGACCTATCCGATCGTCGGGTACCATTGCTAGATGGTCATTTCGATTGGTATAAAAATTTATTCTTATACTATCGATTTAGGTTCGGATCTATGAGGTTACACACATTAGAGTTCACGATCCAATCGGATGGTTGATCAACGATTAAGAATCATTCTAGGATTAAATGATCAATACGATTGACATTTAAGCTAGTGCAAGTGTTGCAGGAGGATCGATTAGCAATTCAATTGCTAATTACCTTAATTTGATTAAGCCAATGGGCTGAGATTAAGTCTAATTAAATATGATTTAATTAGATTTAGTTTGGACTTGATTGAATCAAGTCTAATTGGTTTATTGAATAAGCCAAGTGCAAGGAAAAACTAGTCCTTGTTTAATTAGGACTTAGTTCAACCTAATTTCTAATTCGATTACAAAATTAAATCAGATTTAAATCTAATTTAATATGATTAAATTAGGTTCTTAATTAGGTTAAGATCTATTTTAATTGGGTTGATTTGGTTTTGGTTTGATTTGATTTAAGAAATCAAATTTGAACAAGTCATAGATTGAACCTTAGTAAGACTAGGATTTCACCTTGCGCCACCTTAGCCCCCCACGCCCACTCTCTCTTATTTTGTGTGACAAAACCTGTTGGGAATAGTATCCCAAAGCTAATCGTTAGCTTGTTGATAGTTGTGTTCTTTCTTTTATTAGTATATGAATTATAAATTAATAAAAGTTATTTTGATATTTTTCATCACAAATTTTTTCATCTTCTAATAAACTCCTGTATTGTGGTGAAGTCCTTAGAACTATTTAGACTCGACAAAGGAGGATTTGTCGTTTAGTCCTTAAACCTGTTCGCGACCAAATGATACGTTGTTACCAAGGACAATAACGTTTATCAAACATAGGTCGTTGTGTGCCATATGGGTTGGTTGTCCTCTTAACCAAGGAGTATGGAGACACTGGTATGGCATACAGGTGAGATGTAAGGATACATCTGCACTGAACGTGATCGACTCCGAAGTTTTTTTCTGTTGTCAAGATTTACTCCGATGGGATATCGGTATAACTGTCCCTTCGACCTGAGACTGCTACAGTGACTTGCAAGCAACTCACTGCACTTAGGCACTGGACTACCTGAATTTCTAATTCAGTGACAGAAGGCTGCTGGGTGTAGTCAAGTCTTGACTTGTCGGTGCGTGTATCAAGATGGGATTGACCACTCCAGTTCAGGAGCTGTGTACAGTCGTGTTTCAATTTAGCAAAACCTTGGCCAGGGTAGTCCTAGTGAGGAGTCACAGGACTGTTTGAGTTGAGCACGATTCGGATGATCTGATTAAGGTTAATAGTTTAACCCTAAGTCGTCCTATACACAGGGGTCAAAAGGGATGAATTATATAGTAACCATATTCGCGTAGGTTCTGAATGTTGCAATTATGACTATTCGATCTATCGGGATGTCGGGTATCATTACTAGATGGTCACTTCGATTAGTATAGGAATTGGTTCCTGTGCTACCGGCTTAGGTTCGAACCTACGGGGTCACACACATTAGAGGTTCCTATCTGATCTGATGGCTGGTGAAGAGTTCCACTGGACTGGGACTCTTCGACTAAGAGTCCTAATGCTTGGGGACTCTGAGTCCTACATGTCTGAAACTTTATGATCGAGAATCAGGATTCTCTGATCATGAGTTCCACACATTTTGGGTACCGGGATCAAGAGTCCCACTGGCTTGGGACTCTTCGATCAAGGTTTCATATCGATGGATTTTGATGCCCGATTGCCCATCGGATTTGGACTCAGTATTTATGAGAGGTTTAATTAGTGATTTGATCACAAATTAACTCAATTTGATTGAGTAATTATTTTTGGATCAAGTCCAATTGAATTGGATTCAGTTGGGTTTGACTCGATTTGGTTGAGAGTTGACCTAATCGCCAAGGTGGTTTGGTCCCTGATCTGATCAAGGGTTGGGCTTAGTCAATTTTTGATTTAATTAAGATTTTATTAAGCCTAATTAAGCCTAATTGTGTTGGGTTTAACTTAGTCTAATTGTGCCTAACCTATTTTGATAAAGTTGGTTCAATTAGATTGGTTTAAAATTTCAAACCACCTTTGACTTATCTCCCTGCGCCACCTCACCCACCTGCACCTATTTGAAGTCATGAGAAACAAGTTCTCATGAATTTTTCCCATGTAGAAGCCTTCCGATGCCCCTCCCTTATGCGCCATTTGGGTGGATAAATATTGGTTGGTTGGCCATTCAAATTCAAATGATGTTTGAATTTGAATGGGCAACTAACCCATGCGCCACCCTATCAATTTGTGCGCCCCTTGCTCTACATGAGAAAATGTTTCTCGTGTAGACTCTCCACACACAAAGAGCCCACGCCCCTCTCTTCTCTCACCTTGAGTGGATAAGGATAGGTTGGTTGGCATTTGAATTCAAATTCGATTTGAATTCAAGTGAGCAACCACCTAGCTTTATCCTCTCACGCGGTGAAGATGCGGTAAAGATGCGGTCTTGCATTGTTTTAAAAAGGAAAGAGATGGTGGGGCATGCACATGACTTTCTTAAAAAAAGGGTGGCATGAGAATGGGCCTCTACGTGAGAAAAGTAAAGAAAAGAAGAGAAAAGAAAAGAGAGAGAAAGGGTGCAGGGTCATCTGTGAGTACCTTAGGGTTTCTACCTAGGGTTCGGAAAGTGAGAAGGTAAGCTACGAGTATCGTGAGTCCACCAAACTTCAGGAAGAGCTTCATCAATCTCTCTGCTATCTTTGTTGATAATTTAGAGTGTCTAAAGAATTGACAGACACCGATCGAAGGAGTTTGATCAGCATTGGCCATCAAAAGGGTTCTGCAACGAACTAGCATTCGTAAGGAGCCGATCAGATCGAGAGCTTCATGTGGATGATCCGTGGAGGTCAGACATACTGTGTGGCTATATTGCAATGATCAGACCTTTCTGACAGTGATCAGACTGCAGCGATCGACTACCTGCACGAAGGTAATGTGTTCTGAACACATAACAGTAAAATATTTACTGTAGAATTCAAAATTTTAAATTTAAATGCATGCTATATATATCATATTTAGATCCTTGTGTGGGGTTAATATATATTAATTAATTAGATTAATTAATAATTTTCACTGTAAAATTATAATTTTAAAAAAATTTCAAAATTATCATTTTATCCTTGCACTGAAATTCACCACAAATGGTATCAGAGTGGGTTCTAAAATATGATATATATTTGCATGCGTAGATTAAGTAGTAATCTAAAAGTTTAAATTTGAAATTTAAATTTAAAATTTGAAATTCAAAATTTAAAATTTAAATTTAAAATTTGAAATTCAAAATTTGAAATTTGAATTTTGAAATTTAAAATTTAAAATTCAAAATTCAAAAATTTGAAATTCAAAATTCAAAATTTAAAATTTGAAATTTGTTTGAAATTTCAAATTTCAAATTCAAAATTTAAAATTTAAAATTTAAAATTCGAAAATTTGAAATTTTGAATTGGAAATTTGTTTGAAATTTGAAATTCAAAATTTAAAATTTGAAATTTAAAATTTGAAATTTAAAATTTGAAATTTAAAATTTGAAATTTAAATTTTGAAATTGGTATATTTAGATATACTTGATCCAAGTAGCAAGTAGTCTAATTGGGTTGGTTGCCATGGTCATCCGGTCATAGGAGAAAAGTAGGATTTAAAGGCCCTCTCCTCTCATTCGATGGGGTTCTCCTATGGCGGTAGGGATGCCGAGCGATAATATCCCATGCAGATGAAGCAGCGAAAGGACTTAATTATAAAGGTTCAATTGTAAAATTTATCATGAATGTGTTAGATTAGATCTAAAAAAATATTCATGATTTATTTTGATTGAGTTATTTTCTGTTATGTAATTAGCAATAGGATTGCTGTTTATGAAATGTGCTGATCCGTTTGTGAAATGAGTCAACACATTTGGTGAACAGAAAATAAAACCTTTCAAATTTGAAAATTATTTTCGAAATGCCAAACCCTGACCCATCAGCCCAAATACTTAATTAAAAGAATTAAGTGTTGTCTAGTTGGTCTAGAATTGTGAATTAAGACCTAAGACAATTGCATAAACTTGTAGGTCAATGGGTTAGATGGATTAGGTCTATAATTAGGTTAGACCTAAGGTTAGCTTAAAGAAATAGACTAAATTAGAGTAATTGGTCAAATCTAATCAAAAGTTGAATTAGATTAGGTCAAGGACACTCTAGACTCAACTCCAATAGTTGTAGTTGAATGGGTCCATGTCTTTAACTAGACTAAGATGGACTTAATTCATGGTTATGCGGTGGAACCCTATTTACTAAGTTGATCAAATTAAAACTAATGAACCGGTTGGTGTCTAAGATAAGTTCGGCAGTGTGACCAGTGATTTTTAACTGGGAGCTACTCGCATTGATTCGATCTCTGACGAGTTAATGGCATATCTCTTCCATTGATCTCACTTACCTGGCCAACCTGGTGAGTTAGATTTTGATTAGATCACTTGGTGATTAGGGCTCACCCATGTCATTAGGTAAATCAGTATGACTGATTTAGGTGCTCCTAATGCTGGCTTTAATTAAATCCTTTTTAATCTGACTTGGTGAAGTTAGTGGGAGGATTGAAATTGGCTGGTTAATTTCTTCTCTTCTATTCTTTAATAAAATCTTCAAAAATTATTAGGTCCCTAAAAATGATTAAGTTATAGTGATAACTAAGTCATAGCCTCCCATTAAGTGAGTGATAATGAGTCCATTAGTTTAATAATACTGGAGGCCCAAAGGCCTGGTGCTTATTGACTAATGGAATTATCATTCATAATATGATCATTTGGTTGAGTCTTTCTGATGGTGGTCAGGTTGGCCGGCCAAAGTCGGGCCTAATCATTTATTGGTCAGATTCACCAAATCAAGTCATGTTAATGGTTGGACCTAACCAGATCTTTTCAGTGGAAGCCAAAGCCTACTGATTAGGTTCTGGGGCAAAATCAATTACTATAAGTTATTTAGAGAAACAACTGGTTATGAACCTACCCATAGATGCACATGGGTTGACCAACCAAAGTTGGGCTCGTGTGTAGTCTGTGTGAATTCTAGTACCCACTAAGGAATTAAAGTAATTCCTCGAATTGAAGGTTGAGGCTACCAGTTCATAAAAATACTGAGAGAAACTTTAGACTAAAGTCCAAGTCTTTAGTATTAATAATTTATGTACTAATAAAGGTCTGGTTTTCTTTTATGTAGCTATGGCCACTATCTTGTCGCTCCGATCATTATTAGATAATGACAAGCTCATGGGACCTAATTTCGATAGCTGGTATCGAAAATTGAAAATCGTCCTTGAGCATGAGTGGATCCTTTATGTAGTAATGGATCCGACACCTAAGGAGCCAGCCCCGAACGCTAGAGGGACGGTCCGAGATACTTATTAGAAGTGGCTCAACGATTGCACCACCATTCGGTGCATAATGCTATCGGCAATGAATGATGAGTTCAGCCGCAGGTTTGAGAACACCCAGCCGCAGGAGATGCTTCAAATGTTGAACGACTTCTTTGGCATGCCTGACGATGTTGAATGGTACAAAACTAGTTGTACCATTTTCAATGCTCGGATGAGGGATGGGGCCTCAGTCATTGATCATGTACTGTACATGATCAAAATGATTGAGCGCCTAAGTAAATTGGGCTTTCCCTTGCATGAGCATCTCGGTAAGGATGCGATCCTTAATTCTTTGCCCAAGTCCTTCCTCCCCTTCCTTACTTATTTTCGAATGACAAAGCCTACAGTGAACTACCACGGCTTGTTGGGATTGCTGCAAAACTTTGAGAAGGACCACCAGCTCTATAAGGAGTCGGTGAATGTTGTGGGAGGGTCTTCTTCTGGTCGTCGACCCTTTAAGAAAGGGAAGAAGAACAAGAAGAAGAAGAATAAGAAGGTGCAGCCGCATGCTGGAATGTCTGCACAGGGTCAGATCAAGAAGCGCAAGTCCGACTAGAGCCAGGCAGAGTGCTTCTTTTCCAAGAAGTAGGGGCACTGGAAGAGGAACTGTCCTCTATACATTGCCTCCCTAGACCCGAACAGGATGAAGAAGAAGCAAGGTAATTATATGATAACACTTTGCAACTTTTCTATCAGTGATACTACTGTCTGGGTATTGGATACCGGAAGTCCTTATCATATTTGTAATTCGATGCAGGGTCTGCAGGTCAGTAGGAGATTTGATGAAGGCAAGAGGTTCTTGAACATTGGAGATGGAAGCAAAGTTTCAGTTCTATCTTTAGGAATCATGAACCTTGTAATCAACTCTCGTAATGTAATTCTGAGTGAATATCACTATTGTCCAAGTTTTTTATTAAATATTATTTCTGTAGGCCTTTTGCCATGTACAGTTATGAATTTTTAATAAAAAAAAATATTTGCAATATCATTTTGAATGGTGTTACAATGTTTGTTGGACAACTAAATAATAGAATTTACTTACTATCACAGCCTGTTAATGTGGTTCAAACCTTCGGTAAATACCCTAGAATGGATAATATGTCAGAAGTCTACCTTTGGAACTGTAGGCTAGGTCATATCAATAAGAACAGGATAGCCAGATTGGCTCAAGAAGGAATTCTTGAAGTTGGTGATTGTGAATCACTTCCAACCTGTGAGTCCTATCTTCTTGGGAAGATGACCAAGTCATCTTTTATTGAAAAAGGTGAGTGAGCTAGTGAACTCTTGGGTCTGGTACATTCTGATGTATGTGGACCCATGAGCTCAAGTGCAAGAGGTGGATATTTCTACTTCATAACCTTCACAGACGACCTATCGAGGTATGGGCATGTCTACTTAATGAAGCATAAGTCGGAGTCATTTGAAATGTTCAAACTATTTCGAAATGAGGTAGAAAAATAAACTGAAAAATATATTAAAATTCTTCGATCTGATCGAGGAGGTGAATACCTTTCCAATGAGTTTCTGACATATCTTGGGGAGAATGGGATTCTTTCTCAGTGGACTCCTCCTGGAACACCACAGCATAATGGTGTGTCTGAAAGGAGGAATCGGACCTTGTTGGACGTGGGTCGATCCATGATGGGGTTTGCTGGTCTGTCGATCTTCCTCTGGAGATATGCGCTCGAATTGGCTTGTTACTGTTGCCCAGCTATGCAACCCAAGAGGGAGGGGTGAATTGGGTTTCTAAAAATTTTAAGCCCAACAAGTAACTTATGAAGAACAAAACAATGGCTTTAAATCAATATTAATTACCTAAAGTAGTATTGCAAGGATATAATAAAGAAATAAGATAAAGCGATAAAGCACACCACAAACACAAGGATTTATAGTGGTTCGGTGCTAACCTTGCACCTACATCCACTCCCCAAGATCCCACTTGGGAATTTCAATCCACTATCCTTTGTATTCAACCCGAATACAAAACGTCGGAAACTCCGACACTAGCTATCCCAAGCTAGAATACAAGACGTCGGAAACTCCGACCCTAGCTATCCCAAGCTAGAACACTTGTTTCCCGGGTACAAGCAAACCCAAAACACTTCGATTTCAGGTTCGGATCAACCTTTCCTTGTTTTGGAAATCCTCCAAAAATAAGAGCAAAAACTCACAAAGAGTAAGAATATTTAGAGCACAGATTAATACAATAACAGCTCCTTAAATGAGCAAATATAACAATAAAAGCTTTACTCAAATGAAGAACCCCTTTTTCAGATTTTCTCAAGATGAATGAACGGTTGAACGCTTGAGAAGAGGTTGATTGTTGATTGAAGATCTCTTGAAAGCTTTGAACGATCTCTAGATCAAGGTTGAAACGATAGGCGTGAAGAATTCTCTCCTTGAAAGATCTTCCTTTTCTCTTTCACAATCTCTCTGGTATATTGTGGATCCTCTCTCTTTTTCTCTATGGATATTTCGTTGATCTCAGGCTTTTTCTTGCAAATTTTGGATCCTCTCTTCTGTTCTTCTCTTTTTCTTCTTTTTTTCTTCACATTTGATTTCACGTTTGATCCGCTATTTAATCTGCACTTTCTTTCATCAAATTAAGCATTTTGTAGCATTAGAAGCAAGAGAAAACAATTTAGGCAGATAAAGAGCCGTTAGAGGATTTTTAGGAAGCATAAATGGCAATTAAAATGGGCAAAAAAATAGCCGTTGCTGATATTTCCCATCGCAGGGGTCGACTCATGAGTCGACTCATGCTTCAGGGGTCGACTCATGAGTCGACCTCTGTTGCAAAAACCAGAGAATGCTTTTCTGGAATTTCTTGGCTCAAATTAGCAGGGGTCGACTCATGAGTCGACTCATGCCTTGTGGGTCGACTCATGAGTCGACTCACAGGTCGTGCCAAGCCAGAAAACTAGCGTGCCAAGGAGAATTTTTGCGTGCCAATCAGCTCACAGTGCCGTGAGTTGACTCATGAGTCGACTCATGCACTTCAAACCTTCATAACTTCAAAAATATAAGTCCAAACATAATGAAATTTTCATCAATAGATTTCAAATCATTTGTTCTACCAAATGGTACTATCAAATCAGGATTTTAGTGAAATTACGATTTTGCCCTTGAAGAGCATAAGGACTTTTTCATTTTAAAATTTTGTATCCCTTCAATCTGCTTTGTAATCATCAAAATCAATCTAGGAGCAACAATCTCTCCCTTTTTGATGATGACAAAATATATGAACAAAAATATTTATGTTAATGCATTAATTTCAAAAGAATCCATTATAGGTGTATATGCTTGAAAAGAGTATGATTCTTTTGGCATGTAATATAAATGCAAAAATAGTTTGTCCATTTTCTTAAAGATTTGAAAAGGGTATTAGATCATTTTGAGTTCAAGATATATCAGAGCAAGAGAAGATAAATAACTTTTTCTATGTATCAGAGCAAAAATAATTTTTACAATGATATCAGAAAAGATTTTATAATGTATCAGAGCAAGAAAATTTTTAATGTATCAGAGAAAATTTCATACAGTATCAGAGCAAATGTTATAATATATTAGAGAAACCTTCACACTGTATCGGATCAAATGTTATCATGTATCAGATCAAGTTGAAAGAAATTGTAGGATGTATCAGAGTAAAACAAATTTCTTATTGATGTATCAAGGTGAGTAAAATTTCAAAAGCAAGTTTGAATATCAGAGCTTATATATAAAAAAATACTTATTTACATTGTACTCATGATTTTGCTTTTGATGGATAACTTTTTGTTAAAGTTCTGTCTGATACCAAATTTTGATACCAAAATTTCTCAAAGTTTTGTTTAATCTTTCAATCCTTGTTTTTGTATAATTTCTCCAATATTTGTTTAATTTCTTCAATATTTGTTTAATTTCTTCAATATTTGTTTTAATTTAATTTCTCCTCCTTTTTCTCATAATTTAGGGTTTTGCTTTTTGTCTAATTTCAATTTTTTGTTTAATTTTAATTTCTTCCCCTTTTTGACATCATCAAACATAGTTAACTCTTCCTTTTCTTTTTCTGAAATATTCTTTAATTTCCTCCTCTTTAGAGTTTTTCACAAATGTTTGCTCCCCCTTAATATAGCAATTATCAACAACAAACAACAATATGGAGAAGATAATATTTCAACAGATGTATCGGAGATTGAAATATATCCAAAATATAATCATTACAAAGAGGTAGAAATATAGGTAAAAGATGATTCCATTAATATTATAATTGTTTCAATACATAAGATTCAACCAGCTAAATGTCAATACATGGCCCCAAGGTATAGATCCTAGAACAAGATACTAACTCCTAAGATCTAGATAAGTCAATGATCAGAGTCATCAGATATAGGGTGAGGAGATGATGGATCAGAAGTGCGTCCTCTACCCCGTCTGCCTCTGCCACAAGTAGGAGAACGAGATGAACTGGGTGGCTGAGAATGCTGAGATACTAGGGCTGATACCATGAGTCTGATAGAATCAAGTACGTTCAGTGCTCTGAAAATAGATTGAAGTAGAGCAGTGAACTGGGTGGTAGCATGCTCACTCGATCCTCTGATCTCTTTCCTCAGTAGCTCATATCCACCTTCTAATGCTCCTCTGAGCCTTCCAGCCTCTGCAGTGAGGTCTGTGACCTCAATAGTAGACTCCTGTGGCTGGGGATGGGCCAATGCAAGGACTTGCCCCTGCAAGTCAAGAACTCTGCCAGTAAGTCTCCAGACGGTATCCTCAAGCTGCTGTATCCTGACGGACTGATCTGAAATCATCTGAAATACAGTGGAGATGTGGGGAGTAATGGTCTGATCAGAAGAAGTAGCTCCAGGTGCAAAAGAAGTACTACTCCACTGGCTAGACAACAAAGAAGCCACACGCTGAGATATATGCTCGATCTGATCATCAGCCAGTCTGAACTCTGATGGAGGTGTTCTGCTCTCTGGCTGATACACTGGTGTGGGCATCCTAGTAAACTCAGAAGGGCCAGCCTCAGTATCAGGAATGAACTGGGTATCTGGTGAAGCTGCCCTGAAGTCATGTACAGGAGAAGATGGACCTTCATCTTCTACTCTGCCTTCAGTTCTGTCTTCAGCTCTTTCCTCAGCTCTCTCCTCAGCTCTTTCTTCAGAGCCCTTGATCCAACCACCAACAGTCTTTGTAATTCCCATTCGGTGCAGGCTGTGTTGGTTGAAAGTGTCCACATGTGAGAGCTTGGTAGGTGTCTCCCCCTCACAGGTAACTCCAAACCTCCTAAATACTCTAGTAAGGGCCATACCATAAGGCAAGTGTGCCTTGGATCTGTTCAAAGTTTCTCTCATGGCCTCTATCATAAGTGCAGGGAGGTTTAGGGGGGTCTGAGTGATGATATGAAACATGACACATACATCTCTGCCAGATAGTAAGTCATGTCTACCACTCCTAGGAAAGAATAGTTTTGTCACAATCTGATGCAGGACCCTCATCTCAATGGACAGTAGCTTTGCTTCCAATCTGTTTAAACTTCCTGAAAAATCTTCTCCTAAGATAATTCTGATCCCTTCTTCTTTAATTGGGAGTTCCATATATGAGTATCCTTCACTAGGCAACTGAAGTATCTCTCCCAATATCCTAGAATTCAAACAGATGTCAATCCCCTTTACAGTTGAAGTCACAGACCCGTTTCCATAATTTAGGTTCTGGTAGAACTCTCTGACTAGATCAACATAGGTGACTTCCTTAAGAGAGCAATAAAGTTCCCATCCTTGATTTTTGATCTTGGTAGCAAAAGCAAAGCCTTCTTTCTCAAAGAACCGAAAATCTATATTTTTCCCGGTTTCTACTTTTCTATCAGAAAGAAGATTTACACTGGGGCTTATGGAGGATTGAGAGGGACCTTGAGCAGGTACTGAAACTGGATCGGGAACACTGAAAGACTGAGCATGCCTTTTCTTTCGGACAATTTCCTCAGGCTCTCGGATTGATTTCCTCCTTTGGAGAAGTTTCATCTTTGGAGCCATATCCAATAAAGTAGCAGACAAGAAGACTTGAATTCAGTGGAGGAGGGATCACAAAAGAGTAAAGAAGAATTTTGGTGGAGAAAAGAAGTGGATTTTGAATGAACGGTGAAGTTCTAGGGCACGTTCCAACCACGCCACGCAATGCGAGAAAGCACAGAAAATCCTTTTCAAGGAGGCGATTTTTGGTGGAGAGAAGGAGGGAGAATTGCCTCAGAATTGATCCTTGGATTTGGAGCAAAAAGAGTTGGAGAAGACGGCTTTCGGAAGGAAGACGTCGAGAAGATGAGTCGTCTCATAAACAGGGTTTCCCGTTTTAAAAACAATGAACCCGATGGAAGTTGGTGGGATTTACAAGTTTGCCATTGAGTCGACTCATGGGGGTCGACTCATGAAGTTCAGAAAATCAGAAAAAATGCAAATAAATTCCAGAAAAATTCAAAATTTTGGAAGAAGGAATTTTGCTCAATGATAAGTTTTTAGAGTGATAAAACTAAGCTTTTGGAACTAGGATAGTTGTTGGAAATTGAGCTCTAAGAATATTTGATAATAATTAAGAGAAGTTTAGGCAAATGGATCTAGAATTCCTAGATTTCTCCTAATTTCACAGAATCTATCCTCACTAAGGGCCTTTGTAAAGATATCGGCTAATTGATTTTCAGTGCAAATATATTCAAGAATTATATTTTTGTTTTGAACATGTTCTCTTATAAAATGATGTCTTATTTCAATATGTTTGGATCTTGAGTGTTGTATTGGATTTTTAGATAGATTTATGGCACTTGTATTGTCACATTTTATTGGAGTTTCATTAAGTTTGATTCCAAAATCTTCGAGTTGTTGCTTAATCCACAAGATTTGAGCACAACAACTTCCGGCTGCAATGTATTCGGCCTCAGCCATAGACAGTGCCACCGAATTTTGTTTCTTGCTAAACCATGAGATTAGGTTAACTCCAAGAAATTGGCAAGTTCCACTTGTGCTTTTTCTATCTAATTTACATCCAGCAAAATCAGCATCAGAATATCCTAACAAATTAATTTGTGAGTCCTTAGAGTACCATAACCCTATAGTTTGTGTACCATTTAAGTATCTAAGGATTCTTTTAACAGCATTCAAATGAGATTCTTTAGGATTAGATTGATATCTTGCACATAAGCAAACACTAAACATGATATCAGGCCTACTTGCAGTTAGATATAATAATGAGCCAATCATACCTCTGTAGTATTTTAAGTCTACGCTTTTACCTTCATCATCCTTGTCAAGCTTACTTGAGGGACTCATTGGTGTGCCAATTGGTTTGCAGTTCTCCATTCCAAATCTTTTGAGTAGTTCCTTGGTGTACTTGCTTTGGGTGATGGAGATTCTCTCTTTTGATTGTTTGATTTGGAGTCCGAGAAAGAAAGTGAGTTCTCCCATCATGCTCATCTCGAACTCTCCCTGCATAAGCTTAGCAAAGTCTTGATAAAGGGATTCATTAGTAGACCCAAAAATTATGTCATCAACATAAATTTGTATAATTAGCATATCATTTTGGTTTCTTCTAATAAATAGGGTTGTGTCTACATTGCCTCTTGAGAAACCATTATTTAGTAGAAATTTGCTTAGCCTTTCATACCATGCTCTAGGTGCTTGTTTTAGACCATATAAAGCTTTATTTAATCTAAAGACATGATTGGGAAAAGCATGATTTTCAAATCCAGGGGGTTGTTCTACATATACTTCTTCAGAAATATATCCATTTAAAAATGTACTTTTAACATCCATTTGAAATAGTTTGAATTTCATAAAGCAAGCATAAGCAAGTAGAAGTCTAATGGCTTCTAATCTAGCAACAGGTGCAAAAGTTTCATCAAAATCAATTCCTTCTTCTTGATTATATCCCTTAGCAACCAGTCTTGCTTTATTTCTAATTACATTTCCATGCTCATCTAACTTGTTTCTAAAGACCCATTTTGTTCCAATTATTGAATAATCTTTAGGTCTTGATACTAAGGTCCAAATATTATTTCTTTCAAATTGACTGAGTTCTTCTTGCATAGCATTAATCCAGTTATGATCATTTTCAGCTTCTTCAAAAGTTTTAGGTTCAAGTTGAGATACAAAAGCACAATGATTAAGTACATCTCTAAGTGAAGAACGTGTTTTTACCCCATGCATAGGATCACCGATAATTAATTCCTTAGGGTGGTTGTGAACATACCTCCATTCCTTGGGTAAGTCATTTGTACCTTGAGGTTGTTCTCGAATTTCTTCACCTTTCTCATTTTGTTCATCTTCTTGATCCTTGTCTTCTGGAGTTGCTGAATCTTTCAGAGTGATCTCCTTCATACCTTCTATTAGTGGATCTGCATCATCAACACCCTCATTCTTCCTTGAAGGAAGATCGTTAGATTCATCAAAGACAACATGTATGGACTCCTCAACTACTAAGGTTCTTTTGTTGAACACTCTAAATGCTTTACTAGTGGAGGAGTAACCTAGAAGGATTGCTTCATCTGATTTTGCATCAAATTTACCAAGTTTTTCTTTGCCATTATTTAATACAAAACATCGGCAACCAAAAACATGAAAATAGGCAATATTTGGTTTTCTTCCTTTCCAAAGTTCATAGGGGGTTTTCTTTAAAAATTGTCTTATTAAAGCACGATTTAAAATGTAACATGCTGTGTTAATAGCTTCCGCCCAAAAATATTTTGGAAGGTTGCTTTCACAGAGCATGGTACGGGCCATTTCTTCTAAGGTTCTATTTTTCCTTTCAACTACCCCATTCTGTTGGGGTGTCCTAGGAGCAGAGAAGTTATGGCCAATTCCATTTTCATCACAAAAATTTTCAAATTCATGATTTTCAAATTCTGTTCCATGGTCACTTCTAATATTTTGAATTGAAAACCCTTTTTCATTAGTGACTTTTCGATGAAATTTAGTGAAAATTTGAAAAGTTTCATTTTTGTGAGCTAAAAAAAAAACCCAAATAAAATGAGAGTAATCATCAATTATTACAAATCTATATCGTTTTCCTCCTAGACTAGTGGTTTTAGTTGGTCCAAATAAGTTCATATGTAAGAGCTCTAAAGGTCTAGAAGTTGAAATAGTATTTTTGGATTTAAATGATACTCTAGTTTGTTTACCTAATTGGCATGCATCACAAATTCTATCCTTTTCAAAATTCAATTTTGGCAAACCGAGAACTAAATCCTTTTTGATTAATTTTGAAAGAGAATGCATGCTAATATGTGCAAGTCTACGATGCCACAGCCAACTAGTCTCATTTATTTTAGCATTTAAGGAAACTAGGCATTGCATGTTTAATTTAGTTAAATCATTCAAGTCTACCATATAAACATTGCCATGCCTATGTCCTATAAATTTAATACCATCGTTAATAGGACTTGTCACAATGCAAACAGATGATTCAAAACTTACTTTATACCCTTTATCACAGAATTGACTAATGCTAAGTAAGTTATGCTTTAAACCTTTAACAAGTAAAACATTCTCAATGTATTTGGAGGGAGTGATACCAATGTTACCTATCCCGATGATCTTTCCTTTGCCATTATCTCCAAAGGTGACCATCCCTCCATCCTTAGCATCAAGCGTGATGAATTGTGATTCATCACCAGTCATGTGTCTCGAGCATCCGCTGTCAAGATACCATTTCCTGTTTCCTTCTTGGGATGCTAGACACACCTGCAAGCACAGATCAAGTTTCTGTCTTAGGTACCCAAGCTTTTTGGGTCCTTTCAGGTTAGTCAGAATGGTTCCTTTTGGAACCCATATTTTCTTTGTGTTTGCATATTTGTTAATAAGACATGTGTATGATTTATGTCCTATTCTTCCACATTTAAAACAAGTAATATTTGTAGGCTTTTTGCTTGAATAATTTGCATAAATATCCTTCAAAAATTTTTGTTTCTTCAGGGGTTTATAACCAAGTCCAGCCTTATCATATATAGCTTTCTGATTATCAAAGATCATATTTAGCTTGTTTGAACTTAAGGTGAACTTATCTACTATAGATTTCAGCCTGTTAATTTCATCCTTAAAGTTTTGATTTTCTTGAATCAATGTGAATTTTTCAATTGAAAGAATTTCAGCTTGTTTCACTAAGGACTGATTTTCCAATTTCAGCTCTTTGTTTTTCTTCCCTAGTTTCTTTAATTCATCAATTGAATCATAGAATGCTTCATGCAATTCTTCAAAAGTAAATTCACTAGTGGATTCAGAAGTTACCTCATTTTTATGTGCCATCAGGCACAGATTGGCTTGTTCGGTTGAGGTTTCCTCGTCGGAGCTTGAGTCATCACTCGCACTCCAGGTCACCATCATTGCCTTCTTTTTGAATTTCTTTGGACCTTTCTTCAATTGAGGACATTCGGATCTGAAATGTCCTGGCTTCTTGCACTCGTAGCATATAGGGGTTTGATCTTTCTCCTTTTCTATGCTTTGATCCCCTTTTGTGAATTTCTTTCTCATCCCCTGTTTCCTTTTTCTTAAAACTTCTTGAATTTTCGGGTGATGAGAGCCATCTTCTCATCCTGATCTTCATCTTCAGAGTCATCTGTTTCATAATCAGGTGAAGTTGTGGATTTGAGGGCAATGGTTCTTTTCTTTTTGATTTCATCCTCTTGATGTTGCATCATGCTAAGTTCATGAGTCATCAAGGATCCAAGAAGCTCTTCTAGAGGTAGAGTGTTCAAGTCCTTTGCTTCTTGGATGGCAGTCACCTTGGCTTCCCAAGTTCTTGGCAGTGACCTGAGAATCTTCCTTACAAGTTCATTGTTAGTATAAGATTTGCCAAGACTCTTTAAACCATTGATTATATCAGTAAAACGAGTAAACATAGCAGTTATGGACTCATCATGCTCTATTTTGAACAATTCATATTTATGTACAAGCATGTTTATTTTAGACTCTTTTACTTGATTTGTTCCCTCATGGGTGACTTCTAACCTATTCCATATTTCTTTAGCAGATGCACAAGTAGAAATGTGATTAAATTCACTAGCATCTAGTGCACAATAAAGAACATTCATAGCTTTGGCATTTAATTATGCCAATTTCTTGTCAATCTCATCCCATTCTTTCTCGAGTTTGGTTGACTCCTCACCATCTATAATCTTGATGGGTGTGTGAGGACCATTCACTATGATACTCCACATATCATAGTCGAGTGCTTGTATGAAAATCTTTATCCGAGCTTTCCAATAGGTGTAATTAGACCCATTGAAAAGTGGAGGTCGGTTTGTTGATTGCCCCTCGGCTAGAGAAGTTCCAACATGGGTTGCCATAGATCTTTGGCTCTTTGATTGTTAGATCAAAGAAGGGCTAGAGCACTGGCTCTGATACCACTTGTTGCCCAGCTATGCAACCCAAGAGGGGGGGTGAATTGGGTTTCTAAAAATTTTAAGCCCAACAAGTAACTTATGAAGAACAAAACAATGGCTTTAAATCAATATTAATTACCTAAAGTAGTATTGCAAGGATATAATAAAGAAATAAGATAAAGCGATAAAGCACACCACAAACATAAGGATTTATAGTGGTTCGGTGCTAACCTTGCACCTACATCCACTCCCCAAGATCCCACTTGGGAATTTCAATCCACTATCCTTTGTATTCAACCCGAATACAAAACGTCGGAAACTCCGACACTAGCTATCCCAAGCTAGAATACAAGACGTCGAAAACTCCGACCCTAGCTATCCCAAGCTAGAACACTTGTTTTTCGGGTACAAACAAACCCAAAACACTCCGATTTCAGGTTCGGATCAACCTTTCCTTGTTTTGAAAATCCTCCAAAAATAAGAGCAAAAACTCACAAAGAGTAAGAATATTTAGAGCACAGATTAATACAATAACAGCTCCTTAAATGAGCAAATATAACAATAAAAGCTTTACTCAAATGAAGAACCCCTTTTTCAGATTTTCTCAAGATGAATGAATGGTTGAACGCTTGAGAAGAGGTTGATTGTTGATTGAAGATCTCTTGAAAGCTTTGAATGATCTCTAGATCAAGGTTGAAACGATAGGCGTGAAGAATTCTCTCCTTGAAAGATCTTCCTTTCTCTTTCACAATCTCTCTGGTATATTGTGGATCCTCTCTCTTTTTCTCTATGGATATTTCGTTGATCTCAGGCTTTTTCTTGCAAATTTCGGATCCTCTCTTCTGTTCTTCTCTTTTTCTTCTTTTTTTCTTCACATTTGATTTCACGTTTGATCCGCTATTTAATCTGCAATTTCTTTCATCAAATTAAGCATTTTGTAGCATTAGAAGCAAGAGAAAATAATTTAGGCAGATAAAGAGCCGTTAGAGGATTTTTAGGAAGCATAAATGGCAATTAAAACGAGCAAAAAAATAGCCGTTGCTGATATTTCCCGTCGTAGGGGTCGACTCATGAGTCGACTCATGCTTCAGGGGTCGACTCATGAGTCGACCTCTGTTGCAAAAATCAGAGAATGCTTTTCTGGAATTTCTTGGCTCAAATTAGCAGGGGTCGACTCATGAGTCGACTCATGCCTTGTGGGTCGACTCATGAGTCGACTCACAGGTCATGCCAAGCCAGAAAACTAGCGTGCCAAGGAGAATTTTTGCGTGCCAATCAGCTCACAGTGCCATGAGTTGACTCATGAGTCGACTCATGCACTTCAAACCTTCATAACTTCAAAAATATAAGTCCAAACACAATGAAATTTTCACCAATAGATTTCAAATCATTTCTTCTACCAAATGGTACTATCAAATCAGGATTTTAGTGAAATTATGATTTTGCCCTTGAAGAGCATAAGGACTTTTTCATTTTAAAATTTTGTATCCCTTCAATCTGCTTTGTAATCATCAAAATCAATCTAGGAGCAACAGTTACCTTCTAAATAGGATTCCGAGTAAGTCTGTAACCAAAACGCCATATGAGATATGGATAGGACGTAAGCCAGTACTCTCACACCTTAGGGTTTGGAGGTGTCCGACTTATGTTAAACATTTAATTACGGACAAGCTTGGACCTAGGTCTGACAAGTGTTATTTCATAGGGTACCCAAAAGAGACCAAAGGATATTATTTCTACCTAGCTGATGAGCAAAAGGTGTTTGTCAGTCTTAAGGCAATCTTTTTGGAAAAGAAGTTCCTTGGTGAAGGGACTGTTGCCTCTAAGGTCGAACTTGAGGAAGTTCGGCAGGTGGAAAAACTGACACAAGTTGCTAAACCTAAATCGAATTTAGTTAGATCAGATTCGGAGCCCATTGTTACTGCACCCTTAAGGCAGTCTGGTAGAGTACCACGTCAACCGGACAGATACTATGATTTCTTGATCCGGGATGGTGATCCTGTCGAACTTGATGAAAATGATGAGGATTCGATCACCTACATGGATGCAATGCAGAGACCTGACTCTAAGAAATGGCTAGAGATCATGAAATCCGAAATGGAGTCCATGAAGGTCAACGATGTGTGGACATTGGTTGACCCACTCGAAGGAGTAAAACCCATAGGGTGTAAGTGGGTCTTCAAGAGGAAGAGGGGCACAGACGGAAAGGTGGAGACCTATAAAGCCCATTTGGTTGCCAAGGGATATCATCAACATTATGGTATAGACTATGATGAGATGTTTTCTCCTGTGGCAATGCTCAAATCCATTTGGATTATGCTTGCGATAGCTGCCCATCTAGACTATGAAATCTGACAGATAGATGTGAAGACAGCTTTCCTAAATGGAGAGCTAGACGAAGAGGTGTATATGATACAACCTGAAGGGTTCACATCCACAGATGAGTCTAAGGTATGCAGGCTACAGAGATCCATTTATAGACTTAAGCAGGCATTCTGAAGTTGGAACATACATTTTGATAGGACGATCAAAATGTATGGCTTCATTAAGAACGAAGAAGAGCCCTGTATTTATAAATGGGCTAATGGTCCAGTAGTGGTATTTTTTGTATTGTATGTGGATGACATTCTCTTAATCGAGAATGATGTCTCTACATTACAGGGAATAAAGATTTGGCTGTCATCACAGTTCTCCATGAAGGATCTGGGAGAAGCTTCCTACATCCTAGGGATGAGGATCTATAAGGATAGATCTAAAAAGTTGCTTGGCTTATCTCAGTTCACGTACATTGATACTATGCTGAAGAGGTTCAGCATGGAGAATTCCAAGAAAGGCTATCTACCGATAGGCCATGAAATTTCTTTCTCGAAGAGGGATTGTCCGACAACACCTCAAGAGAGAGAGAGAGAGAGAGCATATGGGTAGAATTTCATATGCTTCGACAGTGGGATCTATCATGTACGCCATGATATGTACACGATCAGATGTGGCATAGTCACTAGGGGTAGTGAGTAGATACCAATCTGATCCAGGGAAAAATCACTGGAAGGTTGTTAAAACCATCCTGAAGTATTTAAGAAATACTAAGGACCAGTGCCTTGTTTATGGTGAATCAGACTTGAGACTTATAGGGTTTACAGACTCCAATTTCCAGTCTGATCATGATGACAGCAAGAGTGTGTTGGGATTTATTTTTATCCTTAATGGTGGGGCTGTCTGCTGGAAGAGTTCCAAGCAGCACACTGTGGCAGATTCAGTTTGCGAGGCAGAGTATGTCGCTGCATCAGATGCTGCCAAAAAAGCAGTGTGGCTGAGGAAATTCATCACCGAGCTCGGAGTAGCACCCTCCCTTGTTGGTCCAGTTCTACTCTATTGTGACAGCTCTGCAGCCATTGCTCAGGCGAAGGAACCAAAGGCACACCAGCGGACGAAACATATTCTGCGCCGCTACCATCTTATCCGAGAAATCATGGATAGAGGTGACGTCGACCTTCAGAAGATCGATGGAAAAGAGAACCTGATCGATCCATTTACTAAAGCCATTACGGTGAAGGAGTTCGACGACTTCAAGTCGAAGATGGGTATTAGATACTGCACCGATTGGCTTTAGGCCAAGTGGGAGATTGTTGGGAATTGTGTCCCAAAGTCAATCATCAGTCTGTTGACGATTGTGCTCTTTCTTGTATTAGTATATGAATTATAAATTAATAAAAATTATTTTGGTATTTTTCATCACAAATTGTTTCATCTTCTAATGAACTCCTGTGTTGTGGTGAAGTCCTTAGGACTATTTAGACTCGACAAAGGAGGATTTGTCGTTTAGTCGTTAAACCTGTTCGCGATCAAATGATATGTTGTTACCAAGGACAACAATATTTATCAAGTATAGGTTGTTGTGTGCCATATGGATTGGTTATCTTCTTAACCAAGGAGTGTGGAGACACTGGTATGGCATACAGGTGAGATATAAGGGTACATCTGCACTGAACGTGACCGACTCTGGAGCCTTTTTTTGCTGTCAAGATTTGCTCCGATGGGATATGGATATAATTGTCCCTCCGACCTGAGACTGCCACAGTGACTTGCAAGCAACTCATTGTACTTAGGCACTGGACTACCTGAATTTCTAATTCAGTGACGGAAGGCTGCTGGGTGTAGTCAAGTACTTGACTTGTCGGTGCGTGTGTCAAGATGGGATTGACCACTCCAGTTCAGGAGCTGTGTACAGTCATGTTTCAGTTTAGCAAAATCTTGGCCAGGGTAGTCCTAGTGAGGAGTCACAGGACTGTTTGAGTTGAGAATGATTTGGATGATCTGATCAGGGTTGACAGTTTAACCCTGAGTCGTCCTATACACAGGGGTCAAAAGGGATGAATTATACAGTAATCATATTCGCGTAGGTTCTGAATGTTGCGATTGTGACTATTCGATCTATCCGAATGTCAGGTACCATTGCTAGATGGTTACTTCGATTAGTACAGGAATTGGTTCCTGTGCTACTAGCTTAGGTTCGAACCTGTGGGGTCACACACATTAGAGGTTCCTATCTGATCTGATGGCTGGTGAAGAGTTTCACTGGACTGAGACTCTTTGACCAAGAGTCCTAATGCTCGAAGACTTTGAGTCCTATGTGTCTGGGACTCTATGATTGAGAATCAAGATTCTCTGATCATGAGTTCCACACATTTTGGATACCGGGGTCAAGAGTCCCACTGGTTTGGGACTCTTCGATCAAGGTTTCATATCGATGGACTTTGATGCCTGATTGCCCATCAGATTTGGATTCAGTATTTATGAGAGATTTAATTAATAATTTGATCATTAATTAACTCAATTTGATTGAGTAATTATTTTTGGATCAAGTCCAATTGAATTGGATTCAGTTGGGTTTGACCCGATTAGGTTAAGAGTTGACCTAATCGCCAAGGTGGTTTGGTCCCTGATCTGATCAAGGGTTGGGCTTAGTCAATTCGTGATTTGATTAGAATTTTATTGAGCTTAATTAAGACTAATTATGTTGGGTTTAACTTAGTCTAATTGTGCCTAACCTATTTTGATAAAGTTGGTTCAATTAGATTGGTTTAAAATTTCAAACCACCTTTGACTTATCTCTCTGTGCCACCTCACCCACCTACGCCTATTTAAATTCATGAGAAACAAGTTCTCGTGAATTTTTCTCATGTAGAAGCCTTCCCACGCCCCTCTCTTATGCACCATTTGGGTGGATAAAGATTGGTTGGTTGGCCATTCAAATTCAAATGATGTTTGAATTTGAATGGAAAACTAACCCATGCGCCACCCTATCTATTTGTGCGCCCCTTGCTCTACACGAGAAAATGTTTCTCGTGTAGACTCTCCATGCACAAAGAACCCACACCCCTCTCTTCTCTCACCTTGAGTGGATAAGGATAGGTTGGTTGGCATTTGAATTCAAATTCGATTTGAATTCAAGTGAGCAACCACCTAGCTTTATCCTCTCATGCGGTGAAGACACGTTAAAGATGCGGTCTTGCACTATTTTAAAAAGGGAAGAGAAGGTGGGGCATGCACACGATTTTCTTAAAAAAAAAGGGTGGCATGAGAAAGGGCCTCTGCATGAGAAAAGAAAAGAAAAGAAGAGAAAAGAAAAGAAGAGAGAAAGGGCACAGGGTCATCTGTGAGTACCCTAGGGTTTCTGCCTAGGGTTCGGGAAGTGAGAAGGAGAGCTATGAGTGTCGTGAGTCTACCAAACTTTAGAGAGAGCTTCATCAACCTCTCTACTATCTCTGCTGACGATCCAAAGTATCTGAAGAATCGATAGACATAGATCGAAGGAGTTCGATCAGCATCGGCCATCAAAAGGGTTCTGCAACGAACTAGCATTCGTGAAGAGTCGATCAGATCGGAAGCTTCGTGTGGATGATCCACAGAGGCCAGATATACTGTATAGCTGCATTGTGATGATCAGACCTTTCTAACGGTGATCAGACTGCAGTGATCGACTACCTGCATGAAGGTAATGTGTTCTGAACACATAACAGTAAAACGTTTATTGTAGAATTCAAAATTTCAAATTTAAATGCATGCTATATATATCATATTTAGATCCTTGTAGAGGATTAATATATATTAATTAATTAGATTAATTAATAATTTTTACTGTAAAATTATAATTTTGAAAAAATTTCAAAATTACCATTTTACCCCTGCACTGAAATTCTTACAAAATCTTCTCTCTCAGGTGTTCACGCATGTCCAAATCTTTTCACTCTTTCTCTCTTGCATGAAATGTGGTTGTGGACCAAGTCAAAGTTGGAATTAGTTTGGACTTCAAATTCTATGAGATAGAATTTTAGGAAACCAAAACTCTTTCCTTATGGCACTAATTTTACTCAGATTTTTTTTTGAGATTTTTATGGATTTTTATGGCACATATTGTACACCCTTTTTTGGTGGTCCATGGTAGAAAAAGAAGGAGGGGACGCCCAAGAGTTGGGCACCCCTTGTCTTGCCCTGTTTGAATTTTCCTTGACTAGGTATTTGACCTAGACAAGGATTCTTCATATCTCTTTATTTAAGATAAATTTCTTCTTGAAATTTTTATGGATTATAGAGCATTGAGAGTTCTTTGGGGCATGTGAAAATCAAAGAGAAAGAGTATTGGGGCATGGAGATATAATAGATACAAAACTAAATATCTGGGTTAGAGCAAAGAGAAGAAGAAGAGGGTCTTCTTCTAGGGTTCCTGAGTTCACCTCTACCCTTCCTCCATCTGTGAGTTTTCTAAGAGTGTCTCATATCTAAAACTTCTTTTCCTACTTTTTATCTTTGGAAGAGTCCAAATCAAGAAGAAGGAGGCATCTGATCGATCATCGAAGGAGAATCAGCACAATACTAGCATACTGTGCTGATTTCCTAGATCAGGACTTCTGATCATGATTCATAGGCTCGTGTGGATGACTCCTAGAGGCCGGATGCATGTGTGGCTCACAACATTATCCTCAAGCTCGGAGCAGCAAAGTTAGAATGTCTAACTTGCAGAGTAATAGATCTGATCTATTATATTTTACATACATTAGATGTAGTATAAAAACATGTTGATATGATCAACATGTAGTTCTTGCTCTTTATATTTTGATTTTTGATTTAATACTATGTAATAATCATGTAATAGGATCTTAGATCTAGGGATTCTCTAGTTTTATAAGATAAATTTTGATTTATTTTAGTTTTTCACTGCCTGATTTTGAAAAAATTTCAAGATCTAATCCTGAAATCCTAGATCTGATTCCTTCGACTCGGGCCCATATGCAGCCTATGAGGATTCTAGTACCTACTAAGGAATTAGTATAATTTTTCGAACTAGAGGTATAGGCTATCAATTCGAATAAAATAGTGGGAGAATCTTTAGATTAAAATCTATTTCTTTAGACTTAATCAATTCATATACTAATTAGGTTTTGATTTTTTTTTTTTTATAGTTATGGCGACTACTTTGTCACTCCAATCACTATTAGATAGTGATAAATTAATGGGACTCAATTTCAATAGTTGATATCGAAAACTCAAAATCATCTTAGAGCATGAACGGATTTTGTACGTACTGACAGATCTGACAACTGAGGAGTTAGCTCCGAACATCAGTACTACGGTCCAAGATACTTATCAGAAGTAGCTCAATGATTGAACTACAATATGTTGCATAATACTGGCAACTATGAATGATGAGTTTAGTCATAGATTTAAGAATGCTCAGCCATAGGATATGCTTCAAATGTTGAACGAGTCCTTTGGCACGTCTGATGATATTGAGAGGCACAAGATGAGTTGTGCTAACTTCAGCACTCGAATGAGGGAAGGAGCTTCAGTCATCAATCATATACTGTATATGATCAAATTGAATGAGTGCCTAAGCAAACTCGACTTTCTCCTACATGAGTAGCTGGGGAAGGATGCAATTTTGAACTCTCTATCAAAATTCTACCTCCCTTTTCTTACTTATTATAGAATGACAAAGCCTACAGTTAACTACCATGGTTTGCTGGGTTGTTGCAGAACTTTGAGAAAGATCACCAACTCCATGAATAGTCGGTGAATATGGTGGAAGGGTCTTCTTCTAGATATCGACCCTTTAAGAAAGAAAAAAAGAATAAAAAGAATATAAAGAAGGTACAAAGTGCTGGGACATCCAAGCCCAGTCAGATCAAGAAATCCAAGTCCGATCAGAATCAGATGGAATGCTTCTAGCACAAGAAGTAAGGGCACTGGAAGAGGAACTATCCTCGGTATATTACCTCCCTAGATCCGAACAGACTGATAAATAAGCAAGCTATTGCTGGACAAAATAATTATATGATAATACCTTATAATTTTTTTATTTGTGATTCTACTATCTGGGTATTAGATACCAAAAGCCCTTTTAACATATGCAATTTGTTGCAGAGTCTGCAGGTCAGTAGGATATTTGAAGAAGGTAAAAGATTTCTTAATATTGAAGATGGAAATATAATTGTTCTAAGTAAATGTCACTTTTGTCCTTCTGATTTATTGAATATTATTTCTATAGGCCTTTTGGCCATAAACGGTTATAAGATTTCAATAATTTTTTTTTAATATCATTGAAAATGGTATTAATGTGATAAATGGACAACTGAACAATAAAATTTATATATTGTCACAACCTGTTAGTGTAATATACACATCCGGTAAATGCCCTAGAATTGATGATGTCTCCAATATCTTTCTTTGGCACTGTAGATTAGATCATGTTAACAAGAGCAGAATAAATAGGTTAACTCAAGAGAGAATCCTCAAAGTTAGTAATTGTGAATCACTTCTAACCTATGAGTTTTGTCTTCTTAAAAAAATGATCAAGTCACTTTTTACTAAAAAAGATAAACGAGCCAGTGAAATTTTAGATTTAATACATACTGATGTATATGGACCCATGAACACAAGTGCCAGAGGTGGATATTTTTACTTCATTATATTTACAAATGACCTATCAAGGTATAAGCATATCTATTTAATAATACATAAGTTCGAATCATTTGAAATGTTCAAATGATTCCATAATGAGGTAGAGAAACAAACTAGGAAGAGTATTAAAACTCTTTGGTCTGATCAAGGAGGAGAATATCTCTTCAATAAATTTTTGATATATTTAGAAGAGAATGAGATTTTCTCACAGTGGACCCTTCATGAAACACCACAGTATAATGGTATGTCAGAAAGGAGGAATCGAATCTTTTAGATATGGTTCGATCCATAAAAAGCTTTGTAAGTCTGTCGATCTTCTTTTGGGGCTATGCACTTGAGTCAGCTTGTTATATATTTAATAAAATTTTAAGTAAGTCCATAAGTAAAATACCACATGAGATGTGGATAGGGTTTAAGTCAGTACTCTCTCATCTTAGGATTTGGGAGTGTCCAGCTATGTCAAACATTTGAAAACTGACAAGCTTGGATCTAAGTCTGATAAATATAATTTTATAAGATATCCAAAAAAGATTAAGGGGTATTACTTCTACCTTACTAATAAATAAAAAGTGTTCATTAGCAATAGGATAATCATTTTAGAAAAAAAATTTCTTAGAGAAGGAACTAATACCTCTAAGGTTGAAATTGATGAAGTTCAACCGATAGAAAAACTGACACAATTTAGTAAACCCATAGAATCAGATTTGATTAGATCAAATTTGAAATCTATTGTAGAGATATCTTTGAGGAGATCCGATAGAGTACTGTGTTAGGTAGACTGATACTACAGTTTCTGGGTTTGAAATGATGATCCTATTGAATTCGATGAGAACAATGAGGATTCGATCACCTATATGGATGTAATGTAGAGGTCTGATATTAATAAGTGATTAGAAGCTATGAAGTCCGAAATAGAGTCCATAAAGATCAATGATGTATGGACATTGTTGACCCACCTGAAGGAGTAAAATCCATAGGGTGTAAGTGGATCTTCAAAAGAAAGAGGGGCGTAAACGAAAAGATGGAGATCTATAAAGTCCATCTGGTTGCTAAAGGTTATCATCAGCATTATGGTATTGACTATGATGAGATATTTTTTTTTGTGGCAATACTCAAGTCTATTCGGATCATGCTTGCGATAGCAGCATACTTAAACTATGAAATCTGACAAATGGATGTGAAAATAACCTTCCTAAATGGAGAGCTAGAAGAAGAGGTGTATATGATACAACCTGAAGGTTTCAAATCTACAGATGAGTTTAAGATGTGCAAACTTTAAAGGTCTATTTATGGACTGAAGCAGGCATCTCAAAGTTAAAACATGCATTTTGATAAAGTGATCAGAATGTATGGCTTCATTAAGAATGGAGAAGAACCCTACATATACAAGTAGGTTAATAATTTTATGATAGTATTTCTTATTTTATATGTGGATGATATTTTTTTAATCAAAAATGATATTCCTGCATTACAAAGAATAAAGATTTGACTGTCGTCACAGTTCTCTATAAAAGACTTGGGAGAAGCATCTTACATCCTTGGGATGAAGATCTATAGAGATAGATCTAAGAAGTTGCTTAGGTTATCCCAGTCCATATATATTGATAATGTATTAAAACGGTTCAGCATGAAAATTTTCAAGAAAGGCTATCTTCCGATAGGCCATAGAATTTTTTTCTCGAAAAAGAATTATCCGATAAATTCTTAAGAGAGAGAGTGTATGAGTAGAATTTTATATGCTTCGATAGTGGATTCCATTATGTATGCCATGACATATATAAGATCGAACATGATATACTCACTAGGGGTAGTGAGTAAATACCAGTCTGATCTAGGTGAGAACCACTAGAAGATCGTAAAGATCATTTTTAAGTATTTGAGAAACACTAAGGATCAGTGGCTTGTCTATAGACAATCTGACTTAAAACTTGTGAGATTTATAGACTTCAATTTTTAGTCAAATCATGAGATAGTAAGAGTATATCAGAATACATATATACCTTGAATGGTGAAGCAGTCTGCTGGAAAAGCTTCAAGCAGTACATCGTGTCCGACTCTACTTGCGAGGTAGAATATATCATGGTATCCGATGCTGCGAAGAAAGATGTATGGTTGTGAAAGTTTATCGACGAACTCAGAGTGGTGCCCTCCCTCGATGGTCCTATCTTGCTGTACTGTGATAGCACTGGTGTTATTGCTTAAGCGAAGGAATCGAAGTCACATCAGCACACCAAGCACATTCTGTACTGCTACCACCTAGTCCAGAAGATCGTGGATCGAGGTGACGTTGAGCTTCAGAAGATCGATGGAAAGGAGAACCTAGCTGACCTATTTACTAAAGTCTTCGATGTCAAGAAGTTCGAAGATTATAAATCAAAGATGAGTATACGATACTGTACCGATTGGTTTTAGTCCAAGTGGAAGTTTTTGAGAATTATATCCCAAAGCCAATCATCAATCTATTGATGGTTGAGCTCATTATTGTAATTATACATGAATTATTAAATAATAAATATTATTTGATTTTTTCATCATTTTATATATCTTCTTTAAACTCCTATGTTATGATGAAGTCCTTAGGACTATTTAAATCGATATAGGAGGATATATCGTTTAGTCCTTAAATCTAGTTTACGACCAAACAATATACTTTTATTAGGATGATAGTTATATCAATTATAGATCGTTGTGTGCTATGGGCATTGGTTGTCCTCTTAACCAAGGAGCGTGGAGACACTGATATGGCATGCAAGTGAGACATAGGTGTACATTCTCATTGAACGTGACCAACTGCAGAGTACTTTGTTGTCAAAAGTAGCTCGTGAAGGATATAGATATAAGTATCTCTCTAACCTGATATCACCATGATGACTTGTAAGCAACTAACTATGCTTTGGTGTCAGACTATCTGAATTTTTAATTTAGTAATGAAAGATTTTTGGATATAGTCAAGTACTTGCGAAATCAGTATGTGAGTCAAGATGGAATTGATCTCTCTGAATAAGTAGGAGTTAATACATCACTATATTTCAATTCAGTAAAATCTCAACTGGGATAATCCATGTGATGGATTTGACAAGTTAAAAAATAATATAAATGATCTTTCTTAGGTTGATAGTTAAATCCTAGGTTAATTTGAGTATTAGAATCAAAGGGATGAATTATACGGTAACCATATGCCAATGAATTCTTGAATGTTGCTTAGTAATCTTTCAACCTATCCGAATATTGGGTACCATTGCTAGATGGTCACTTTGATTGGTACTAAAAAATTATTCCTATACTACTGACTTAGATTCGAACCTATAAGGTCACACTTAAAAGAAGTTTCTGACTAATCATGTGACTGATCGACGATTGAGAATCATTATAGGATATAATCGTCAATTCGATTGATGATTAACCTTGTGTAAAAGTTACGATAAATTAATTTGCTATTAGTTGATGAATTATAGGAGGATTAATTAGTGATTAGATTGCTAATTAGCTCAATTTAATTGAGCATTAAGGTTTGGATCAAATCTAATTGAATTAGATTTAATTAGGTTTGACTCGATTAGGTTATAAGATGACCTAATTGCTATGAGTGTTCGATTCTTGATTTGATCAGAATTTAAATTTGATTAATTTCTAATTTGATTAAGATTTAATAAAAATAATTTGTTACCTAATTAGATTAGGTTCAATGGTCTGAATGGGTCCAATCTAATTTAGTTTGGTTAAGAACCTAATTGGATAAAATTCGAGTTCAAATGAATTTGAACCAAAGCCCATGCGCCACCCTTTCTCCGCGCCCTTCTTTTCTTCATGTGAGAAATGTCTCTACATGAATTTTTCTCATGCCTAGAAGAGGATTGATGCTCACTTTCTGATCCATTTTGGATTTGGATGAGGTTGATTTTAAATTTGAGTTCAAAAGGTTTGCATTTGAATGAGAACTTAGAGTCCAAATCTTGTTGGACTCTTTCCCATGCCGACTTCTCTTCCCATGCATGAGAGATCTTTTTGCGTGATGTTTTCCTATGCCATTCTGATATTTCTCTCTTCTTTTTTGTGCCCCCTAGGGATAGGATAGGATTAGTTGGGTTTTAAATTCAAATAGGTTTGAATTTAAACTAAACTACCTAGAATTTATCTATCCTATCTCTTCTCCATGCCTACCTTAAATCCTCTCTAATTTTGTGTGACAAGAAAGAGGGTTTTACTATGGAAAGTTGTTTTTGAGAGAGAGAGGGCATGAAATAGAGAGGGGGCGGGTCATTCTATGCAACAGAAAGAGGAATTTTGCTTCCTCTTTGGGCATGAGTTCTAGGGTGGGGTTCTAGGATTTCGGCTTTAGATTTTGTAAGAAGAAAAATCAAGAGTATCTTGTTTTATATTTTCTACACCACCATCTCTTCCTTTTGTTTTATTCTTTGATCTGAAAGAATCTGGATGATCAAAAGGAAGGAGCATATATCAGCCATCCAGTGCTTTTCGCGCGAGCTAGCACTCCCAGGAAAGACGATCTGATCAGGACTTCGAGCGGATATCCTGTAGAGGTCGGACGTATTGTGCGGCTCCTCAACATCAGAAAAAATCCATTACTACATCTATCAGCAGTGATGATCATCTATCCGTGCTCTGGTGAAGAATCTAATCTTTATAGATAGGATCTACCATTGTTACCTTGCATATTTCAGATTTGATCTGATTACATGATTGATATGATCAATCGTATATAGATTTAGATGTTGCATTTATTCATATCATATGATCCTTATTTGATAGTTTCTAGATCAGATCTAAGGCATGCTAATAGATTAAAATGTTTAATCTATAGTGTTCCATTAAAAATTTTTGAAAATGCATGCTTTGAACTACTGATTTTTTCTTCATGTGAACCCTTCAGGTTATATCATATACACCTCTTCATCTAGCTTTCTATTTAGGAAAGCTATTTTGATATCTATTTGTCAGATTTCATAATCAAGATTTATCACTATCGCAAGCATAATCCGAATGGATTTGAGCATTGCCATAGGAGAAAATATCTCATCATAGTCAATACCATAATGTTGACAATATCTTTTAGCTACCAAACTGGTTTTATAGATTTCCACCTTCTCGTCTGCGCTCCTTTTTCTTTTGAATATCTATTTGCATCCTATGAATTTTATCCCTTCGGATGGATCAATGAGTGTTTATACATCATTGATCTTCATGAATTTTATTTTGGACTTTATGTCTTCAAGCTATTTATTAGAATTTGATCTCTACGTGGCATCTAAATAGGTAATCGGATCTTTATTGTTCTCATCTAGTTCAATAGGATCACCATCTCTGACTAAGAAATCATAGTATCTATCCAGCTGATGCGGTATTTTATCAGATCTCTTCAAAGGTGCCTTTACAATAGGCTCTGGGTTGATCTAAGCAAATCCACTTCTATATTTTTACTTGTCTGTGTCAGTTCTTCTACCTATCAAACTTCATCAAGTTCAACCTTAGTGGTATTAGTTCTTTTCTCAAGAAATACTTTTTTCAAAAAGACTACGCTATTGCTGATGAACACTTCTCATTCTTCAGCAAGGTAGAAGTAATATCTCTTAGTTTCTTTTGGGTACCTAATAAATAGACATATATCAGACCTAGGTCCAAGCTTATCTATCTTTAAACATTTGACATAAGCCGGACATCCTTAGATCCTGAGGTGTGAGAATATGGGCTTATGCCCTATCTATATCTCATATGGTGTTTTATTTACAGACTTGCTTGAAATCTTATTAAGTATATAATAAGCCGACTTAAGAGCATACCTCCAAAAGAAGATCGATAGACTTGCAAAGCCCATCATGAATCGAATCATGTCTAACAGAGTCTGATTTCTCCTTTTAGACATCTTATTGTGTTGTGGTATCCCAAGAGAGATCCATTAAGAGAGAATTTTATTATTTTCTAGATATGTCAGAAACTCACTGATGAGATATTTTTCTCCTCGGTCTGATCGAAGAGTTTTAATACTCTTTTTAATTTATTTTTTAACCTCATTATGGAACCATTTAAATATTTTAAATAATTCAGACTTATATTTTATAAGATAGATGTATCCATATCTAGATAGATCATCAGTGAATATAATAAAATAGTAATATCCATCTCTGGCACATGTGTTCATTGGTCCGCATACATAGTATGTACTAGACTTAGAACTTCACTGGCTCGTTCATTTTTTTCAGTAAAAGATGACTTTGTCATTTTTCTAAGAAGACAGATGTCACAGATCGACAATGATTCACAATCATTAACTTCAAGGATTTCCTCTTTAGTTAACCCATTTATCTTATTTTTATTAATATGACTTTGCCTAGAATGCCAAAGGTAGGCATTCATGATATTATCTAATCTAGAATATTTATTCAATGTATACATTACACTAACAGATTGTGATAAAATATAAATATCATTTCTCTATTGTCCATGCATCATAGTCGCACCAAATCACAATGATATCATAAAAAATTTTCTTTATTGATAAATGATAACCATATTTGGCCAAAAGATCTATAGAGATTACATTCATTAGGAAAGATGGATAATAATGATAATCATTTAAAATAATAATATTTTAAAATTAAAAATAAGCTCGATAATTCCTAAAGCTAAGACTGGAACATGACTTCCATCTTCCACATTTAGAAATCTCTCACCATCTTCAAACCTCCTACTGATCTGAAGTCTGTAATTTATTGCAAATATTAATAGGACTTTCAGTATCCAATATCCAGATAGTAGTATCACAAATAGAGAAGTTATAAGATATTATCATATAAGTATCTTAATCAGCAACCGCTTGCTTTCTTCTCTTGTTAGGCCTATTCGGATCAAGGGAAGCAATATATTAAGGATAATTCCTCTTCCAGTGATCCAGCTTCTTATAGTAGAAGCACTCTTATCTGGCTCTTGTCGATCTTGGACTTCTTGGTCTGATTGGGCTTTGACACCTCAGCATGCTGCACCTCCTTCTTCTTCTTTTCTTTCTTAAAGGGACAACGCCCAGTATAGGACTAACCTACCATATTCACCAGCTCCTTGAGGAGCTGGTTATCCTTCTCAAAAGACTACAGTAATGCTAGCAAATCATGATAGTTTATTGCAAGCTTAGTCATTCTATAATGACTTAAGAAGATGAGGTAGGACTTGGACAGTGAGCTTAGTATAGCATCCTTCCCTAGCTGTTGATGTAAGAAAAATTCGAGTTTGCTCAAGCATTCGATCTGCTCGATCATGTACAATACATGATCTACGATCGATGCTCCCTCAAGCATGTGGACGTTGAAGATAGTATAAGAGGTTTTGTACCTCTCAATGTCATCAGGTGTGTCGAAGGATTCGTTTAACACTTGAAGCATTTCCTCTAGCTAAGCATCCTCAAACTTGCGACTGAACTCATTGTTCATAGCCACTCTCATAATGCAATACACTATAGTTCGATCATTGACCCACTTCTCGTAAGTATCTCTGATCGTACCACAAGCATTCGAAGTGGGCTCCTTAAGTGCAGGATCCCTAAGTACATATAAGATCCTTTTATGCTTGAAAACTATCTTTAGTTTCTGATATCAACTATCAAAATTGGATCCCATAAGCTTGTCACTGTCCAACAGTGATCGGAGCAATAAAGTGTTAGCTATTACTGCATAAAAGGAAAAAATCATAAGGCCTATTAGTATATAAATTATATAAGCCTAAAGACTTGGACTTTAGTCTAAAGATTCTCTCACTATTTTATACGAATTTGTAGCCTCTACCTTCAATTCGAAAAATTATCTCAATTTTTTAGTAGGTACTAGAATCAACACAGACTACACACAGGCTTGAGTGTGGCTCGGCCAACCTATGTGCAACTATGGGTAAGTTCTTAACCAATTATTTTTTCAAATAATTTTTAGTAATATGTTTTGCCTTAGATTTCTTTTCAGTAGGTGTGTGGCACCTCCACTAAAAATTTTGATTAGATCCAACCATTAACATGATAAAACTCAATGCATCTAACCAACGAATGATTAGACTTGAGTGTGGCTCGGCCAACTTGACCACCTATCAGAAAGTCAAAATTGAATCATCATATTAGGAATGATAATTTCAATAGCTAGATAAACACCAGACGTGGGGCATCTCTAATGATTATCGAGACTATTGGACCCATTACCATCCATCTTAATAGGAGGCTATGATGTAGTTATCTCCATAACTATGCCATTTTATGGATCTAATAATTTAAAAAATTTAGTTAAATATTTTAGAATGAAGAGAGGAGACTAACCAGCAATCAACAATCCTCCCACTAACTTCATCAAATCTTTGAAGGGGAGTAGAGACAAAGCTGGTTTAAGGGTACCTAAATCAGTCATACTGATTTACTTTAATAGCATGGGTCAATTTGAATCACTAAGCGACCTAATCAAAATTAAATTGACCACATTGGCTAGGTAAGTAGAGATCGACAGGAGAATCCTCATTTCTTTCCTTAGACACCAACGTGATTGGCTCGGAAAGAAAATAGTCTCTGTTGGGTATAAAATACCCCCAGCCGAAGTTTGTAAAAGACCGACCCTTCCAGGGTTTTTCCGACTTCTGACCTTGTGTGGCGTCTTTCTGAACTCCCTCGACCGTTCGAGCTTCCATAATATCATCCGAACTTCTCCGATAATGAGCTTCTCCATTCATCTACCAGACTACTCCAAATGCTCTCTGGACTTCGCTATCAGTCGATTTTCTATAGTGATCGACTATTCTCCGAATTCCTTCCAGACTTCTTTCGGCCACGGACGACTCTACTACGAACTTCTTTCGGACTTCATCAATGTCCGAGCTTCTCTGACAACTGGATTTCTACAGTAACCAGACTCCATCCAAGTTTCTACGGTGGTCGACCACCTTCCGGATTTCATCCGAGCTCCTACGAGAACTGGATTTCAGCCGAACTCCTACAGTGGATGGATCTCAGATGAATTTCGACAACGGAAGGGCTCCACCAATTGGATCTCTACTCCAAACTTCTACCGCAAGCAGTCTACTCCGAACTTCTACTGTAGGCGGTCTACTCCGGATCTCTACTATAAGCAAATTCCATCCGAGCCTCTACTGTAAATGAATTCCTTCTAAACTTCTATTACAGACAGACTTCAGTCGAGCTTCTTCATAACCGGATCCCAGTCAAGCTCCTACAGTGGATGGATCCCAGATAAATTTTGACAATGGAAGGGCTCCACCAGTCGGATCTCTACTCCGAACTTCTATCTCAAGCAGTCTACTCCGAACTTCTACTACAAGATCTCTACTGTAAGTGAATTCCATCCGAGCCTCTACTGTAAATGAATTCCTTCTGAACTTCTATTACAGGCAGACTTCAGTCGAGCTTCTTCATAGCCAGATCCTAGCCGAGCTCCTACAGTAGACGGATCCCGTTTTGGGGAAAATTCAGTGCAGGGGTAAAATAGTAATTTTAAAACTTTTTCAAAATCACTATTTTACAGTGAAAATTATTAATTAATCTAATTAATTAATAAAAATTTATTCTATACTAAGATCTAAATATGATATATAGCATGCATGCATTTAAATTTGAAATTCAAATTTGAACAGTAAATACTTTACTGTAATGTGTTCAGAACACAATACCTTTGTGCGGATAGTAGATCGCCGCAATTTGATCATCATCGGGAGAGTCTGATCATCGTGATGTAGCCACACAGTGTGTCTGGCCTCTGCAGATCATCCACACGAAGCTCCCGATCTGATCAACTTCACACGAGTGCTAGCTCGTTGTAGAGCCCTTTCGATGGCTGATGCTGATCGAACTCTTTCGATCGATATCTGTCGATTCTTTGGATATTTTGGATCATCAGTAGATATGCTTGAGAGGATGTTGAAGATCTCTATGAAATTTGGTGGGCTCACGACACTCATAGCTCACCTTCTCACTTCCCGAACTCCAGGCTGAAACCCTGAAGAACTCACTGAAATCCTGCGCACACTTTTTCTTTCTTTTCTTTCTTTTTCTCTCGAAAGGATATAGACCTTCACCTTGCACACAAGGATTCCTCATGCCTATATTTTCTCTCCAAAAATTTTCTTGCACATGCCCCACTCTTCTCCTCCTTTTAAAATAATGTCAAACGTCTTATCCACGTGAGAGGATAAAGATGAGTAATTGCACATTTGAATTCAAATCAATTTTTGAATTCAAATGAAAACCAATTTATCTCTATCCACTAAGGGTGTGAGAAGAGGAGGGCGTGGCTTAATTTGTACATGAGTGATTTCATGAGAAATATTTTTTCGTGTAATAAATGGGGCGCTAAAAGAGGATAAGGTCAAGGCGCTAAGATTGGTTGCTTATTCAAATTCAAACTTTGTTTTGAATTTGAATGGCCAACCAATCATCCTTATCTACTCATTTGATGCATTAAAGTAGGGCATGAGGAGGGCTTTGTGTGAGAAAAAATTCATGAGAACTTTCTTCTCGTGAATTCAAATGGGCGCAGTGGAAGTGAGGTGGCGCAGGGAGAATGGCTCAAGGTGGTTTCATTATTTAAACCAACCTAATTGAACCAAATAAGTTAGGCCCAATTAGACTAATTTAAACCCAACTTAATTAGGTTTAATTAGGCTCAATAAAATTCTAATCAAATCAGGAATTGATTAAGTCCAACCCCTGATCAAATCAGGGACCAAACCATCTCGACGATTAGGTCAACTCTTAACCTAATCGGGTCAAATCCAACTGTATCCAATTCAATTGGACTTGATCCAAAAATAATTACTCAATTAAATTGAGTTAATTAGTAATCAAATCACTAATTAAATCTCTCATAAATATTGAGTCCAAATCCGATGGGTAATCGGGCATCAAAATTTATCGATATGTAACCCTGATCGAAGAGTCCCAAACCAGTGGGACTCTTGACCCCGGTACCCAAAATGTGTGGGACTCATGATCAGAGAATCTTGATTCTCGATCACAAAGTCTCAGATATGTAGGACTCATAGTCCATGAGCATTAGGACTCTTCATCAGCCATCAGATCAGATAGGAACCTCTAATGTGTGTGACCCCGCAGGTTTGAACCTAAGCCGGTAGCACAGGAACCAATTCCTGTACTAATCGAAGTGACCATCTAGCAATGGTACCCAATGATTGGATAGGTCGAATAGTCACAATCGCAACACTTAGAACCTACATGAATATGGTTACTGTATAATTCATCCTTTTGACCTCTGTGTTTAGGATGACTCAAGGTTAAACTATCCACCCTGATTAGATCATCCGAATCGTGCTCAACTTAAACAGTCCTGTGACTCCTCACAAAGACTACCATGGTCAAGGTTTTGCAAAATTGAAACATGACTGTACACAGCTCCTAAACTGGAGTTAGAAATTCAGGTAGTCCAGTGCCTAAGTGCAGTGAGTTGCTTGCAAGTCACCGTGGTAGTCTCAGGTCGGAGGAATATTTATACTCATATTTTATTGGAGCAAATTTTGACAGCAGAAATAGCTTCGGAGTCGGTCACGTTCAGTGCAGATGTACCCTTATATCTCACCTGTATGCCATACCAGTGTCTCCACACTCATTGGTTAAGAAAACAACCAACCTATATGGCACACAATGACCTATGCTTGATAAACGTTGTCGTCCTTGGTAACAACGTATCATTTGGTCGCGAACAGATTTAAGGACTAAACGATAAATCCTCCTTTGTCGAGTCTAAATAATCCTAAGGACTTCACCACAACATAGGAGTTCATTAGAAGATGAAATATTTTGTGATAAAAAATATCAAAATAATTTTTATTAATTCATAATTTATGTACATATACAAAAATAAGCACAACCGTCAACAGACTGATGATTGGCTTTGGGATACTATTCCCAACAATCTTCCACTTGGCCTAAAGTCAATCGGTGCAGTATCTAATACCCATCTTCGATTTGTAGTCATCGAACTCCTTCACTGCAATGGCTTTAGTGAATGGGTCGGCCAGATTCTCCTTTCCATCGATCTTCAGAAGGTCGATGTCACCTCGATCTATAATTTCTCGGATGAGATGGTAGCGGCGTAGAATATGCTTCGTCCGCTGGTGTGCCTTGGGTTCCTTCGCCTGAGCAATGGCTCCAGAGCCGTCACAGTAGAGCAGAACTGGACCAACAAGGGAGGGTGCTACTCCAAGCTCGATGATGAATTTCTTCAGCCACACCGCTTCTTTGGCAGCATCTGATGCAGCGACATACTCCTCCTCACAAACTGAATCAGCCACTATGTGTTGCTTGGAACTCTTCCAGCAGATAGCCCCACCATTAAGGGTAAAAATAAATTCCGACATATTTTTGCTGTCATCGTGATCAGACTGGAAACTAAAGTCTGTAAACCCTATAAGTCTCAAGTCTGATTCACCATAAATAAGCCACTGGTCCTTAATATTTCTTAAATACTTCAGGATGGTTTTAACAACCTTCCAGTGATTCTCCCCTGGATCAGATTGGTATCTACTCACTACCCCTAGTGAGTATGCTACATCTGGTCGTGTACATGTCATGGCATACATGATAGATCCCACTGTCTAAGCATATAGAATCCTACCCATACGCTCTCTCTCTTGAGGTGTTGTCGGACAATCCCTCTTCGAGAGAGAAATTCCATGGCCTATCGGTAGATAGCCTTTCTTGAAATTCTCCATGCTGAACCTCTTCAGCATAGTATCTATGTACGTAGACTGGGATAAACCAAGCAATCTTTTAGATCTATCCCTAAAGATCCTCATCCCTAAGATGTAGGAAGCTTCTCCCAAATCTTTCATGGAGAACTGTGACGACAGCCAAATCTTTATTCCCTGTAATGCAGGGACATCATTCTCGATTAAGAGAATATCATCCACATACAATACAAGAAATATCACTACTGGACCATTAGCCCACTTATAAATGCAGGGCTCTTCTCCATTCTAAACGAAGCCATATGTCTTGATCATCCTATCAAAATGTATGTTCCAACTCCGGGATGCCTGCTTAAGTCCATAAATGGACCTCTGTAGTCTGCACACCTTAGACTCATCAGTGGATGTGAGTCCTTCAAGTTGTATCATATACACCTCTTCATCCAGTTCTTCGTTTAGGAAAGCTGTCTTCACATCCATCTGCCAGATTTTATAGTCTAGATGGACAGCTATCTCAAGCATAATCCGAATGGATTTGAGCATTGTCACAGAAAAAAATATCTCATCATAGTCTATACCATAACGTTGACGATATCCCTTGGCAACCAGACGGGCTTTATAGGTTTTCACCTTTCCGTCTATGCCTTCCTCTTGAAGACCCACTTACACCCTATGAGTTTTACTCCTTCGGGTGGGTCAACCAATGTCCACATATCGTTGACCTTCATGGACTCCATTTCGAATTTCATGGCCTCTAGCCATTTCTCAGAGTCGGGTCTCTGCATTGCATCCATGTAGGTGATCGGATCCTCATTATTTTCATCAAGTTTGATAGGATCATCATCCCAGACCAAGAAACCATAGTATCTGTCCGATTGACGTTGTACTCTACCAGATCGCCTTAAGGGTGCTTGAATAATGGGCTCCGGATCTGATCTAATCAAATCTGGTTCAGGTTCAGCAACTTGTGTCGATTTTTTCACCTGTCGAACTTCGTCAAGTTCGACCTTAGAGGCAACAGTCCCTTCACCAAGGAATTTTCTTTCCAAAAAGATTGCCTTAAAGCTGACAAACACTTTTTGCTCATCAGCTAGGTAGAAGTAATACCCTTTGGTCTCTTTTGGGTACCCTATAAAATTATACTTGTCAGACCTAGGTCCAAGCTTGTCCGTAATTAAATATTTAACATAAGCCGGACACTCCCAAACCCTAAGGTGCGAGAGCATTGGCTTACGTCCTATCCATATCTCATATGGCGTTTTGGTTACAGACTTACTTGGAACTCTATTTAGAAGGTAACAAGCTGATTCGAGCGCATATCCCCAGAGGAAGATCGATAGACTAGCAAACCCCATCATGGATCGAACCATGTCCAACAAGGTCCGATTCCTCCTTTCAGATACACCATTATGCTGTGGTGTTCCAGGAGGAGTCCATTGAGAGAGAATTCCATTCTCCCCAAGATATGTCAGAAACTCATTGGAAAGGTATTCACTTCCTCGATTAGATCGAAGAGTTTTAATACACTTCACAGTTTATTTTTCTACCTCATTTCAAAATAGTTTGAACATTTCAAATGACTCCGACTTATGCTTCATTAAATAGACATACCCATACCTCGATAGGTCGTCTGTGAAGGTTATGAAGTAGAAATATCCACCTCTTGCACTTGAGATCATGGGTACACATACATCAGAATGTACCAGATCCAAGAGTTCACTGGCTCGCTCATCTTTTCCAGTAAAAGGTGACTTGGTCATTTTACTAAGAAGATAGGACTCACAGGTTGGTAGTGATTCACAATCACCTACTTCAAGAATTCCTTCTTGAGCCAACCTGTTTATCCTGTTCTTATTGATATGACCTAGCCTACAGTGCCAAAGGTAGACTTCTGACACATTATCTATTCTAGGGCATTTACTGGAGGTTTGAACCATATTAACAGGTTGTGATAGAAAGTAAATTCCATTATAAAGTTGTCCAATAAACATTGTAACATCATTCAAAATGATATTGCAAACATTTTCTTTTATTAAAAATTGATAACCGTTCATGGCCAAAAGGCCTATAGAAATAATATTTAATAAAAAGCTTGGATAATAGTGACATTCACTCAGAATTATATTTCAAGAATTGATTACAAGGTTCATGATTTCTAATGCTAGAACTGGAACTTTGCTTCCATCTCCAACGTTCAGGAACCTCTCGCCTTCATCAAATCTCCTACTGACCTGCAGACCCTGCATCGAATTGTAAATATGATAAGTGTTGTGATCCAGGTGGTGTGCCCAAGATCCAGGGGACCAAGGTTAAGACCAAGGTCCATCATTCATGAGGGCTTCATGGAGGCTCTGGGGCTAGTTGGGCCCTAGGTTGAAAGGCTGTGGGCCTTTCGGATTCTTGAGGTCTAGGTTATGTGGGCCTCAAGGAACCAACTCTTTATGGGCCAGGTCTAGGTCCAGGATAGGTGAGATTAGGTCAAGTCACAGGTGTACATGGGCTTGGGTTAACCTAATCTCCCATAGAGTTGGTCAAGGAAGTTTTGGGTTTGGGTCACTTGACCCTGTGTTTATATATACATGCACTGTATAGGTTTGATTAAGTCAAGGAATATGAAAAACCCTTTCTCCCAAGTCTCTCTCTCTCTTCTCCCTTTCTCTTCAGCTATTCTCCATGCCCCAAGAGCAAGAAATCCTAGGGTTTCTTGCTGCCAGGTCCATAGAAGGCAGGAAAAGCAAGGGGAGGCGCTAGGGTTATGAGCCCCCTCCCCCTTTGTGCCGCCAACCCTTTTGTCTCTCTCTCTCTTGCAGCCACCCAAACATTAGGTCCAAGACTTGAAATCTCTTGCTACAAGGTTGGTACAAGTTTCTTTTAGATCTGGAGTTGATCTAAGGTCGTTTGAGGTGCGGGTGAGATCTCCATCAACAGATCTATAGGAAAGGCTGCAGCAGGACAGATCTATAAAGTCTGGTTCTATCTACCTTCTTCCCTATCTAGAATACCCCAATTTAAGATCTACAAATTAGAAGACCTCGATCCATGCCTGATTTAGTTGGGTACCAGATCTTGGATTTTTTAGAGGTGATCTTAGAGGCATTCTTCATCTGGAACGAAAGGCTGACGAAGAAGACAGCAACCAGGCTGATTTCGTCAAGGGCCTTTGATCGAGTCCAAAAGTCTCCAGATTTGTTTGTTGCTGGTTTTGCTGCACCCAAGGTCCATGGGAGGAGCCAGGATCATGCTCCAATAGTTGGTATCAGAGCCACGATGGTGAGGAAGCGGTTTCAAGCATGAGAAATTGAAGATCCCAAGTGCTGAAAATTTTCAGCAAGGTACCATCAAGGTATATTCTACACTTCTTGATTTTATATTGCTTGTTTGGCTTGGATCTAGTCATAGACAGTAATATGAAGGTCAATTTTGAGAAGTTTGATGGCAAGAAAAAATTTTTCATGTGGAAAATCTGGATGGAGGATTTTCTGGTGCAAGCAGATCTGGATCAGGCTTTGGATGAGAAGTCCGAGGGAATGACAGATAGACAGTGGGCATCGTTGGAGAAGAAAGCATGCTTGGTGATCAGAGGATATTTGGCGGATGCGGTGTTGTATTTGGTGCTGGAAGAAAAGACCCCGAAGGGCCTTTGGTCGAAGTTGCACACCATATATATGGGGAAGAATATGTGCAACAAGCTAATGCTGAAGAAGAGGTTGTACAGTCTTCGAATGTAGGAGGGATCTGATGTGATTGGCCACATTCAGAGGTTCGACCAGTTGTGCATGGAGTTGATGAATATCGGTGTGAAGCTGGATGAGGAGGACAAGTCCCTGTTGCTTTTGTGTTCGCTGCCAGGATCATATGACTCTTTGGTGACTACACTACTCTACGGCAAGGAGACTCTAAAATATGAGGACATGGTCTCGGTGCTGAGGTCTAATGAGCAAAGGAAAAAGTTGACCAGAGATCGGGCTCCCCAGGAGGGTTTGGCAGTAGGGGAGAGGACAGGTAGAGGCAGAGGCAGAAGCAAGTCCAAGGGGCGGTCCAAGTCTAGGAAGGGAAAGAAAGAGATGAAATGCTTCAAGTGCAACGAGTTCGGGCACTTCAAGTGAGAATGTCCACTATGGAAGAGCTAGAAGGGAGAAAGAAGTGGCTCAGAATCAGTGAGTGCAGTTGCTGGGCAGCAGGTGGAGGATGATCTACTTGTGGTATCAGATGGTCACAGGCATTACACAGAGGAGTGGACACTAGACTCTGTGTGCTCACATCACTACACACCACACAGGTCTTGGTTTGCGACATACACCAAGACAGATGAGGGATCAGTGACTCTAGGCGACAATCATCCTTGCAAGGTGGCTGGGATAGGGACAGTTAGGGTGAGGATGTTTGATGGGATTGTGAGGACATTGACAAATGTAAAGCACGTCCCGGAGCTGGAAAAGATTCTGGTGTCACTAGGCTACTTGGAGCGTAGTGGATACAGCTTCAGCAGTAAGGCTAGAAGCGGAGTACTGAACATCTCCAATGGAGCTATGGTAGTGATGAGAGGCAGGAGGTTGGATAATAACTTCTATCGCATAGAGGGATCTGTGGTGACCGGAGAGTCTGATGCAGCAGCTGCAGCACAGGACCAGCAGGGGGCTTACAGGATGTGGCACTATCGCCTAGGCCACATGGGTGACAAGGGGCTGAGGGAGTTGAGCAGGAGAGGACTCATCTTTGATCTGGAGGATGGTGCTACAGAAGAGATCTGTGAGCCTTGCCAGATGGGAAAGCAGAGGAGAGTTCAGTTCAACATCAGTACAGCCCGCATTGCAACCCCTCTGGAGTTAATACACACGGATGTGTGGGGACTAGCCCCAGTTTTAGCTAGGAATGGGGCTAGATACTTCATGACCCTGATTGATGATTTCTCAAAAAAATTATGGATTTACTTCATGAGAAAGAAGTCAGAGGTCTTCACCAAGTTCAAGATCTGGAGAGCTGAGGTAGAGAAGGAGCAGGGGAGGAGCGTGAAGTGTCTGAGGTCAGACAATGGCAGAGAGTACACCAGCAGAGAGTTTCAAGATTATTGTGAGGAGTGTGGGATCAGGAGATACTTCTCAGTTAAGGGGACTCCACAGTAGAATGGGGTGGCCGAGAGGATGAACAGAACACTTCTGGAAAAGGCACGATGCATGAGGCTGCAGGCAGGGCTTCCAAAGGTGTTCTGGATTGACACAGTTGACGCAGTGGGTTACTTGGTCAATCGGTCACCTCACACTAGGTTGGATGGCAGGCTTCCAGAGGAGGTGTGGTCTGGGAGGACAGTTGGGCTAGGCCATCTACGGGTATTTGGGTGCACGGCCTATGTGCACATTGGAGCTGGTGAGCGGAGCAAGCTAGACGCCAGATCACGTAAGACGGTGTTTCTAGGCTATCCGTGAGGAGTTAAGGGATACAGGCTGTGGGATCCCTTGGAAAAGAAGGTCATCATTAGTCAGGATGTGATTTTTGATGAGGAGTCAATCCTACGGAGGCGAGCAGGCATGGAGGAGTAGCAAGAGCAGGAGGAGGTTCAGCAGGGCACTGTTGGACAGCTTACCTCTTTGATTTTGCCTCTTGCAGGTACTATTGGAGGATATGACATTCAGGTGGAGCACCTACCTAAGGTATCTCCACAGGTGAAGAGGACTCAGATGGATGATCGAGGCGAAGAGGTCCAGCAGGAGCGAGCTGGATCGAGGACTGATATCGGTGTTGCCCTACACAAGCCCAAGAGGACCATCAGGCAACCAGACCGATATGGCTTCGAGGAGATGCTGTCATATGCCCTGGTGACAGTGAATGGAGACCCATATACGTATCAGGAGGCTATTGAGAGCCAGGACAGAGAGCGGTGGGTCCAGATGATGTCCGAGGAGATGCAGTCTCTCCACCAGAACCAGTCGTGGCGATTGGTGCAGTTGCCATAGGGGAAGAGGCCCATTGGCTACAAATGGATCTACAGTCACAAGGAAGGGCCTTCAGAGCAGGGAGGTATCAGATTCAAGGTGAGGTTAGTGGCCAATGGATACTCCCAGAAGGAAGGCATCGACTTCAGTGAGGTCTTCTCTCCCGTCGTCAGACATACGTCCATCAGAGTGTTGCTGAGCATTATAGCAGCTCAGGATTTAGAGCTGGAGCAGATGGATGTCAAGACGACGTTCCTCCATGGGCATTTGGAGGAGAGGATTTACATGGAGCAGCCACCCGATTTCAAGGATCCAGGATTAGAGAGAAAGGTTTGTTTGTTGCAGAAGTCGCTGTACGGGCTGAAGCAGTCACCGAGGCAATGGTACAAGTGGTTCGACTCCTATGTGCGCAGCATTGGACTTTCCAGGTGTGAGTTTGATCCCTGTGTTTATGTTCAGTCTCTTGAGGATGGTTCTAGGGTGTTCCTACTCTTGTATGTGGATGACATGCTTATAGCATGCAAGAGTAGGAAGGTTGTGCAGGATCTGAAGGCATCCTTATCTCGGGAGTTTGAGATGAAGGATTTGGGCCCTGCAAGGAAGATCCTAGGCATGGAGATTTTCAGAGACCGAGCCCAGAGGGTGCTGCATCTATCTCAGGGGGGCTACATACAGAAGGTCTTAGAGAGGTTCGGGATGAAGGGAGCAAAGCCGGTGGAGCTGCCACTTGCCGGTCACTTCAGACTCTCGAAGACCATGGCGCCATAGATTGAGGTGGAGGCTCAGGAGATGGAGACAGTTCCTTATGCTTCAGGAGTTGGGAGCTTGATGTATGCGATGGTCTGTTGTAGGCCATACATTGCTCATGCAGTGAGTCAGATTAGCAAGTTCATGGCGCAGCCTGACAGGGAGCACTGGAGAGCTCTGAAGTGGATATTCAGATATCTGGCGGGATCAGTTGCAGTTGGCATCTGCTATGGACAGCAAGGAGGTGCAGTGGGATACTCTGACATATCCAGGGAGGCTCAGGGGCTGATTGGCGGTTATGTAGATGCAGACTTCGGTGGAGATGTGGATACCTGGAGGTCTACGACAGGCTTCATCTTTAGCCTGTATGGAGGTCCTATTTCTTGGAGATCGAGTCTGCAACCTATCACGGCCCTATCCACTACAGAGGCAGAATACATCGGGCTGACAGAAGTAGCTAAGGAGGCAATTTGGCTGAAGAGTTTGTTGACGGAGATGGGCCTTACTCAGGAGGCCATTAGAGTGCACTGTGACAGCCAGAGTGCACTTCTATTAGCATAGAACTCAGTCTATCATGCAAGGACAAAGCACATCGACATTCGGTATCATCAGATCAGGGAGCTTGTGGAGGATGGTGAGGTGGAGTTGGTAAAGGTACACACCAAGAAGAACCCAGCTGATGCACTTACGAAGGTACTTCCATGGGACAGCTTTCAGAGATGTGTTGAGCTGATTTGGCTGATGGACAGAGTGGAGCTGGTTGAGGCCTTGGGATACCAAAGTAGAGATTGTTATGATCTAGGTGGTGTGCCCAAGGCCCAGGGGACCAAGGTTAAGGCCAAGGTCCATCATTCATGAGGGCTTCATGGAGGCTTTAGGGCTAGTTGGGCCCTAGGTTGAAAGGCTGTGGGCCTTTCGGGTTCTTGAGGTCTAGGTTATGTGGGCCTCAAGGGACCAACTCTTTATGGGCCAGGTCTGGACCTAGGATAGGTGAGATTAGGTCAAGTCATGGGTGTACATGGGCTTGGGTTAACCTAATCTCCCATAGAGTTGGTCAAAGGAGTTTTGGGTTTGGGTCACTTGACCCTGTGTTTATATATACATGCACTGTATAGGTTTGATTAAGCCAAGGAATATGAAAAATCCTTTCTCCCAAGTCTCTCTCTCTCTTCTCCCTCTCTCTTTAGCTATTCTCCATGCCCCAGGAGCAAGAAACCCTAAGGTTTCTTGCCGCCAGGTCCATAGAAGGTAGGAAAAGCAAGGGGAGGTGCTAGGGTTTTGAGCCCCCTCCCCCTTTGTGCCGCCAACCCTTTTGTCTCTCTCTCTCTTACAGCCATCCAAACATCAGGTCCAGGATTTGGAATCTCTTGCTACAAGGTTGGTACAAGTTCCTCTCAGATCTGGAGTTGATCTGAGGTCGTTTGAGGTGCGGGTGTGATCTCCATCAACAGATCTACAGGAAAGGCTGCAGCAGGACAGATCTACAAGGTCTGGTTCTATCTACCTTCTTCCCTATCTAGAACACCCCAATTTAAGATCTATAAATTGGAAGACCTCGGTCCAGGCCTGATCTAGTTGGGTGCCAGATCTTGGATTTTTTAGAGGTGAGCTTAGAGACGTTCTTCATCTGGAATGAAAGGCTGACGAAGAAGACAGCAACTAGGCTGATTTCGTCAAGGGCCTTTAATCGAGTCCAAAAGTCTCCAGATTTGTTCGTTGCTGGTTTTACTACACCTAAGGTTCATGGGAGGAGCCAGGATCATGCTCCAATAATAAGGGCTTCTGGTATCCAATACCCAGGCAGTAGTATCACAAATGGAAAAGTTGCAAGGTGTTATCATATAAGTACCTTGCTTCTTCTTTGGCCTGTTCGGGTCCAGTGAGCCAATGTATAGAGGACAGTTCCTCTTCCAGTGCCCCTGTTTCTTGCAAAAGAAGCACTCTTCCTGGCTCTGATCGGGCTTGCGCTTCTTGGTCTGACCCTGTGCAGACGTCCCAGCATGCAGCTGCACCTTCTTATTCTTCTTCTTCTTGTTCTTCTTTCCTTTCTTAATGGGTTGATGACTAGAAGAAGACCCTCCCACAACATTCACCGACTCCTTATGGAGTTGGTGATCCTTCTCAAAGTTCTGCAGCAACCCCAACAAGTCATGGTAGTTCACTGCAGGCTTTGTCATTCGAAAATGAGTAAGGAAGGGAAGGACTTGGGCAGAGAATTAAGAATCGCATCCTTATCGAGCTGCTCATGCAGGGGAAAACCTAGTTTACTTAGGCGCTCAATCATTTCGATCATGTACAGTACATGATCAGTGACTGAGGCTCCATCCCTCATCCGAGTATTAAAAATGGCATAACTAGTTTTGTGCCTTTCAACGTCGTCAAGTGTGCCAAAAGAGTTGTTCAACATTTGAAGCATCTCCTGTGGCTGGGCATTCTCAAACCTGTGACTGAACTCATCATTCATTGCCACCAACATTATGCATCGGACGTTTGTGCGGTCGTTGAGCAACTTCTGGTAAGTATCTCGGACCGTCCCTCTAACGTTCAGGGTTGGCTCTTCAGGTGCCGGATCTGTTACTACATAAAGGATCCGCTCATGCTCAAGGATGATTTTTAATTTTCAATACCAGCTATCGAAATTAGGTCCCATGAGCTTGTCATTATCTAATAATGACCGGAGCGAAGGTAGTGGCCATAGCTGCATAAAGAAAAATCAGACCTATATTAATACATAAATTATTAATACTAAAGATTTGGACTTTAGTCTAAAATTTCTCCCAGTATTTTTATGAATTGGTAGCCTCAACCTCCAATTCGAGGAATTACTTTAATTCCTTAGTGGGTACTAGAATCCACATAGACTACACATGAGCCCAACTTTGGTTGGCCAACCCATGTGCATCTATGGGTAGGTTCATAACCAGTTGTTTCTCTAAACAACTTCTAGTAATTAATTTTGCCCCAGAACCTAATCAGTAGGCTTTGGCCTCCACTGAAAAAATCTGGTTAGGTCCAACCATTAACATGATTTGGTTTGGTGAATCGAACCAATAAATGATCAAGCCCGACTTTGGTCGGCCAACCTAACCACCATCAGAAAGACTTAAACTAAATTATCATACTATGAATGATAATTCCATTAGTCAATAAGCACCAGGCCTTTGGGCCTCCAATGATTATTAAACTAATGGACTCATTATCACTCACTTAATGGGAGGCTATGACTTAGTTATCAATATAACTTAATCATTTTTAGGATCTAATAATTTTTTTTGTTTGAGGATTTTATTAAAGAATAGATGAGAAGAAAATATCCAGCTAATTTCAATCCTCCCACTGACTTCACCAAGTCAGATTAAAAAAAGATTTACTTAAAGCTGGCATTAGGAGCACCTAAATCAGTCAAACTGATTTACCTAATGACATGGGTGAGCCCTAATCACCAAGTGATCTAATCAAACCTAATTCACCAGGTTGGCCAGGTAAGTGAGATCAGTGGTGGGGATAAGCCATTAACTCGTCAGAGATCGAATCACTGCCAGTAGCTCCCGCTTAAAAACTACTGGTCAAACAGCCAAACTTACCTTAGATACAAACCGGTTCATTAGTTTCAATTTGATCAACTTAGAAAATAGGGTTCCACCTCTTAGCCATGAATTAAGTCCATCTTGGTCTAGTTAAAGATATGGACCCATTCAACTACAACTATTGGAGTTGAGTCTAGAGTATCCTTGACCTAATCTAATTCAACTTTTGATTAGATTTGACCAATTACTCTAATTTAGTCCATTTCTTTAAGCTAACCTTAGGTCTAACCCAATTATGGACCTAATCCATCTAACCCATTGACCCACAAGTTTATGCAATTGTCTTAGGTCTTAATTCACAATTCTAGACCTACTAGACAATACTTAATTCTTTTAATTAAGTATTTGGGCTGATGGGTCAGGGTTTGGCATTTCAAAAATAATTTTCAAATTTGAAAGGTTTTATTTCTGTTCACCAAATATGTTGACTCATTACACAAATAGATTAGCACATTTCATAAATAGCAATCCTATTGCTAATTACATAACAGAAAATAACTCAATCAAAATAA
>NW_027332427.1:2479015-2505233 GCF_000442705.2 Elaeis guineensis
ATGATTATTAAACTAATGGACTCATTATCACTCACTTAATGGGAGGCTATGACTTAGTTATCAATATAACTTAATCATTTTTAGGATCTAATAATTTTTTTTGTTTGAGGATTTTATTAAAGAATAGATGAGAAGAAAATATCCAGCTAATTTCAATCCTCCCACTGACTTCACCAAGTCAGATTAAAAAAAGATTTACTTAAAGCTGGCATTAGGAGCACCTAAATCAGTCAAACTGATTTACCTAATGACATGGGTGAGCCCTAATCACCAAGTGATCTAATCAAAACCTAATTCACCAGGTTGGCCAGGTAAGTGAGATCAGTGGTGGGGATAAGCCATTAACTCGTCAGAGATCGAATCACTGCCAGTAGCTCCCGCTTAAAAACTACTGGTCAAACAGCCAAACTTACCTTAGATACAAACCGGTTCATTAGTTTCAATTTGATCAACTTAGAAAATAGGGTTCCACCTCTTAGCCATGAATTAAGTCCATCTTGGTCTAGTTAAAGATATGGACCCATTCAACTACAACTATTGGAGTTGAGTCTAGAGTATCCTTGACCTAATCTAATTCAACTTTTGATTAGATTTGACCAATTACTCTAATTTAGTCCATTTCTTTAAGCTAACCTTAGGTCTAACCCAATTATGGACCTAATCCATCTAACCCATTGACCCACAAGTTTATGCAATTGTCTTAGGTCTTAATTCACAATTCTAGACCTACTAGACAATACTTAATTCTTTTAATTAAGTATTTGGGCTGATGGGTCAGGGTTTGGCATTTCAAAAATAATTTTCAAATTTGAAAGGTTTTATTTTCTGTTCACCAAATATGTTGACTCATTACACAAATAGATTAGCACATTTCATAAATAGCAATCCTATTGCTAATTACATAACAGAAAATAACTCAATCAAAATAAATCATGAATATTCCTTTCGCTACTTCATCTGTATGGGATATAATTACAGTGGCACCCCTACCGCCATAGGAGACCCCATCGAATGGGAGGAGAGGGCCTTTAAACCCTACTTTTCTCCTATGACCGGACGGCCATGGCAACCAACCCAATTCGATTACTTGCTACTTGGATCATGTATATCTAAATATACCAATTTCAAAATTTAAATTTCAAATTTCAAATTTTAAATTTTGAATTTTAAATTTCAAACAAATTTCAAATTTCAAATTTTAAATTTTAAAATTTGAATTTTAAATTTTGAATTTTGAATTTTAAATTTTAAATTTTGAATTTTAAATTTAAAATTTCAATCAAATTTCAAAATTTAAATTTCAAATTTTTGAATTTCAAATTTTTGAATTTTGAATTTCGAACAACTTTCAAAATTCAAAATTTAAATTTTAAATTTTAAATTTTAAATTTAAACTTTTAGATTATAACTTAATCTATGCATGCAAATATATATATCATATCTAAGAACCTCGCTCTGATACCATTTTTGAGAAAAATTTAGTGCATGGGTAAAATGGTAATTTTAAAACTTTTTAAAATCACTATTTTACAGTGGAAATTATTAATTAATTTAATTAATTAATAAAAATTTATCCTACACTAGGATCTAAATATAATATATAGCATGCATGTATTTAAATTTGAAATTCAAATTTGAACAGTAAACACTTTACTGTAATGTGTTCAGAATACAATACCTTTGTACGGGTAGTAGATCACCATAATCTGATCACCATTGGGAGAGTCTGATCATCACGATATAGCCACACAGTGTGTCTGACCTCTGCGGATCATCCACACGAAGCTTCCGATCTGATCAACTTCACATGAGTGCTAGCTCGTTGTAGAGCCCTTTCGATGGTCGATGCTAATCGAACTCCTTCGATCGATGTCTGTTGATTCTTTGGATACTCCAGATCATCAGCAGTCATGCTTGAGAGGATGTTGAAGATCTCTATAAAATTTGATGGGCTCACGACACTCGTAGCTCATCTTCTCACTTCCGAAACTCCAGGCTGAAACCCTGAAGAACTCACTGAAACCCTGCGCACACTTTTTCTTTCTTTTCTTTCTTTTTCTCTCGGAAGGATATAGACCTTCACCTTGCACACAAGGATTCCTCATGCCCAAATTTTCTCTCCAAAAATTTTCTTGCACATGCCCCACTCTTCTCCTCCTTTTAAAACAATGTCAAACATCTTATCCACGTGAGAGGATAAAGATGAGTAATTGCACATTTGAATTCAAATCAAATTTTGAATTCAAATGGAAACTAATTTATCCCTATCCCCTAAGGGCGTGAGAAGAGGAGGGCGTGGCTTAATTTGTGCATGAGTGATTTCATGAGAAACATTTTCTTGTGTAATAAATGGGGTGCTAAAAGAGGATAAGGTCAAGGTGCTAAGATTGGTTGCTCATTCAAATTCAAACTTTGTTTTGAATTTGAATGGCCAACCAATCATCTTTATCCATTCATTTGGTGCATTAAAGTAGGGCGTGAGGAGGGCTTTGCATGAGGAAAAATTTATGAGAACTTCCTTCTCGTGAATTCAAATGGGCACAGTGGAAGTGAGGTGGCGTAGGGAGAATGGGTCAAGGTGGTTTCATTATTTAAACCAACCTAATTGAACCAAATAAGTTAGGCCCAATTAGACTAATTTAAACCCAACTTAATTAGACTTAATTAGGCTCAATAAAATTCTAATCAAATCAAGAATTGATTAAGCCCAACCCCTGATCAAATCAGGGACCAAACCATCTCGACGATTAGGTCAACTCTTAACCTAATCGGGTCAAACCCAACTGAATCCAAATCAATTGGACTTGATCCAAAAATAATTATTCAATTAAATTGAGTTAATTAGCGATCAAATCACTATTTAAATCTCTCATAAATATTGAGTCTAAATCTGATGGGTAATCGGACATCAGAATTCATCGATATGTAACCCTGATCGAAGAGTCCCAAACCAGTGGGACTCTTGACCCCGATACCCAAAATGTGTGGGACTCATGATCAGAGGATCCTGATTCTCGATCACAGAGTCCCAGATATGTAGGACTCATAGTCCATGAGCATTAGAACTCTTCATCAGCCATCAGATCAGATAGGAACCTCTAATGTGTGTGACCCCGCAGGTTCGAACCTAAGCCAGTAGCACAGGAACCAATTTCTGTACTAATCGAAGTGACCATCTAGCAATGGTACCCGATGACCAGATAGATCGAATAGTCATAATCGCAACACTCAGAACCTACGTGAATATGGTTACTGTATAATTTATTCTTTTGACCTCTGTGTTTAGGATGACTCAGGGTTAAACTGTCCACCCTGATTAGATCATCTGAATCGTGCTCAACTCAAACAGTCCTGTGACTCCTCACAAAGACTACCCTGGCCAAGGTTTTGCTAAATTGAAATACGACTGTACACAGCTCCTAAACTAGAGTGGTCAATCCCATCTTGACACATGCACCGACAAGTCAAGTACTTGACTACACCCAGCAGCCTTCCGTCACTGAATTAGAAATTCAGGTAGTCCAGTGCCTAAGTGCAGTGAGTTGCTTGCAAGTCACCGTGACGGTCTCAGGTTGGAGGGACATTTATACCCATATTCCATCGGAGCAAATCTTGACAGCAGAAATAGCTCCGGAGTCGGTCACATTCAATACAGATGTACCCTTACATCTCACCTGTATGCCATACCAGTGTCTCTACACTCATTGGTTAAGAGGACAACCAACATATATGGCACACAACGATCTATGCTTGATAAACGTTGTCATCCTTGGTAACAACGTATCATTTGGTCACGAACAGATTTAAGGACTAAACGATAAATCCTCTTTTGTCGAGTCTAAATAGTCCTAAGGACTTCACCACAACATAGGAGTTCATTAGAAGATGAAATATTTTGTGATGAAAAATATCAAAATAATTTTTATTAATTCATAATTCATGTACATATACAAAAATGAGCACAACCGTCAACAGGCTGATGATTGGCTTTAGGACACTATTCCCGACATCCCAGACGAGCTTCTATAACGGGACAGGCTCCACCAGCCAGGTCACTACTCTGAGCTTCCGTGACAACCGATCTTTGACCGAGCTTCTACAATAAGCGGCCTCCTTTCAGCCTTCTACAAGAATCGGACTCCGTCTGAACTTCCATAGCGGATGGATTTCGGACGAACTTCTACAACAGATGGGCTCCAACAGCTGGATTTCTACAACGGCCGTCCGCCTCCGGTGTCTGCCGTACCTCCCCAGCCATCAACCTTCAATAGCATCAGTCGGACTTCAACAACGCCATCCGGACTTTCACAGGATCCTCCAGACTCCTCCAGCGGACGAAGCTCTCCAACGCCACTCGAAGTTCACTGTCGGTCGACCCTCTGCCAGATTCCTCATGAAACTGGACTTTCTCAATAGAAAGTCTACATCCGAGCTTCTACAGTAGATGACTCCCGCCTGCAGCATCAGCGCTTTAGGCACCCAACAACAGTAGACCCGTCAGCAACCTCGAAAACATTCGAGCTTCTCCTGGATTGACGAGATAAAGTGCCATTCCGCTCCATCAGACATCCCAGCCGAGCTTCAGCCGACAGATCCGAACTCTCTGGCAAGTCACGATAATGGCCACTACCCTACTCCACTCTGTAATGGATTCCACATGGCTCCACCACTCTCTGGCAAGTCGTGACAATGGGCACCACTCCACTCTCCGTAACAAACTCCACGTGGCCCTGAATGGCCCCTAACGCCACTAGTCTTCGTAACAAACTCCGCGTGGCCCTGAATGGCCCACTACCAGGCGGTTACAGACGTCGCTATCAATCAGTTATGCTCTCTGTCTATAAAAAAGGATCCCCAGATACGTTCTTCTCTAAGCTCAAAATTCTATCTCGAAACTCTGCTAAAATCTCATTTGAGCACTCCATTTCTGTTGAAGCAGAGTACTGACTTGAGCATCGAAGGGTCTTGCCGGAGCACCCCCAACTCTGATTTAGACTTCCCTTGCAGGTCCCGATGGCGACCGCGATCATCTCAACTCCAGCTTCTCCAGTGTCGGTGGAATTCTGCATCAACAGAATTGACGCTAGAGAAAGGGTATGTGTCTTCACAGTACCCTTGTTCTTAAAGGAGTGCTCAACAGGACTGTCTCCGATCATCTTCTCCGACATCTTCTTCTCCTTCTCCTGCCAGATCTCCACCTGATACCTCTCCAAAAGGCATCCACCAGGCGATCCACAGCCTCCGCGGCCAGATCTCAGCGAGCTCCGCAAGCTCCGACCTCGTCTCCAATTTTTCAGGCTCCTCCTCCTCCGGCAATGGTAGTTGGCATGGAGCAGTTTGACTTGCTGGTTCAGCAGGTTAGGGACCTCACTGAAGCAGTGCAGGCCATGCAGCAGCAACCGCAGGCATCAGTGCAGCTGGAAAGAGCATCGTCGGAGTTTCAGAATCCGACGATCGGATGGGCCACTTGGGCAAGTAGCCCCATCTTCCCTGAAAAGGGGAAGCAGAAGGCGGAGGACCCACCATCCGATCATGATTCCACCCCCAGAGAGTCCCTACCTCTGTTCCACCAGAAGACCCTCAAGACTCGCAGTCGAGAGGACCTCTTGGATCAAAGATTTCAGAAGATGAACCGACGGATCGAAGAGCTCCACCATGCTCCCATTGCTTACGGTGAGGACATCTGCACTGACCCTCCTTTCTCTCAAATGATCATGTAGGAGCCAATCCCGCTGAACTTCAAGCTCCCCCAATTCGAGAGCTACGACGGGACCTCAGATCCGATTGACCACCTAGAGGCCTTCTGGACAATGATGCTGCTCCATGACATGCCAGACGCCATCCTATGCCGAGCTTTCCTGTCTACCTTGAAGGGAGCAGTAAAAAATTGGTACTTGGCACTAAAGCTGGGTACTATCTTCTCCTTTGATCAGATGAGCCACCAGTTCATCGCTCATTTCGTCAGCAGCTAGTGTCCCCGGAGAGGTTCAGAGTCCCTCATCAACATCAAGCAAAAGGAGGGAGAATCCATTCGAGCTTACGTCAACCATTTTAATATCGCCGCATTGGAGGTCCGAAACTTGGACCAATCGATCGCGATGGTCGCCCTGAAGGGCGGTCTTCAAAAGAACGATCTTTTATTTTCTCTGGAAAAGAAGTATCCTAGGGACTTTGCTGATTTGCTGGCTCGGGCCAAAGGATATGCCCGAGCAGAAGAAGCCTTCAAGATGAAGGATGAGGAGGCTGTGAAAAAGCGGCAGGCGGGAGACTCCAGCAAGCCTGCAGTTGAAAAAAGATCGAGTGAAGCTCGGCCACGTTCTCGAACTCCCTCCGGACGCAAGCGTGTCCGGACTCCTCCCTGGGCTCGTAGGTAAAGAAGCCCGAACCGCAGAGTTTGGAGGGGCTCTCCCCCAGGAAGATTCCACAGCTATGCCCCTCTCAATGCATCGAAAACTCAAGTACTGATGGAAGTCAAGGAGCAGCTACTGAGGTCGGAAAAGATGCGCACACACCCCGAGAAGCACAACCCCAACAAGTTCTGCCTCTATCATCGTGACCACGGCCATGACACGGAGGAGTGCATTCAGCTCCGAGACGAGATCGAGGAGCTCATCAGACGAGGTCGGCTTGACAAATTCATTCGACGCCGACCTGAAGGTAGGAAAGATCAGCCAAGGGCCCTATCGCAACCGGAGCCGCCAAGGATGGAGGAGCAGCCTGAAGATCGGCCTCCAATTGGGATTATTAACTCCATCTCTGGAGGACCCCGACGGGGAGCAGACCTTTCGCGGTTATGGGATTCGAAAAATCTACGAATGTATTACCAATAACTTTATCTTAAATAAAAGTTTTTTTTATATTTGTATATCTTTTCTTTTGGCATGAGCTTATAACGACAGGGAGTAGCTCCTTCTGATAATCGAAACTAAGCATGTTAGGAACAGGAGGAGGACCTCATCCTAACACGAACAAAGTCGAAGGCCTGATTATTTAAAGATCGGATGGGGGGAGAGGCCCTTACAACGGCTCTTATGTGCCCCCACAGTCATGTTAGGAACAGGAGGAGAACCTCATCCTAACATGAGAAAAGTCAAAGGCTCGATTACTTAAAGACTGGATGGAGGGAGAGGCCCTTACAACGGCCCTTATGTGCCCCTACAGCCATGTTAGGAACAGGAGAAGAACCTCGTCCTAACATAAGCAAAGTCGAAGGCCCGGTTATTTAAAGATCGGATGGAGGGAGAGGCCCTTACAACGGCCCTTATGTGCCCCCACAGTCATGTTAGGAACAGGAGGAGAACCTCATCCTAACATGAGCAAAGTCGAAGGCCCGATTACTTAAAGATCGGATGGGGGGAGAGACCCTTACAATGGCCCTTATGTGCCCCCACAATCATGTTAGGAATAGGAGGAGAACCTCGTCCTAACATGAGCAAAGTCGAAGGCCCAGTTATTTAAAGACTGGATGGGGGGAGAGGCCCTTACAACAGCCCTTATGTGCCCCCACAGTTATGTTAAGAACAAGAGGAGAACCTCGTCCTAACATGAGCAAAGTCGAAGGCCCGATTATCTAGAGATCGGTTGAGGGGAGAGGCCCTTGCAATGACCCTTGCGTGCCCCCACAGCCCTGTTAGGAATAGGAGGAGAACCTCATCCTAACATGATCTGAAATTGATTGCATCGGAAACAGGAGGAGAACCTCGTCCTGACACAAATGAAGACCCGATCGATCAAGATCGGATGAGGAGGAAAGCCTCCTCAATGGCTCCTCTACACTCCCACGATCTCGTTAAGAGCAGAGGGAAAACCCTCACCCAAATGTAAAAAAAAAGGGGGGTAGCAGGTTTAAATAGGCAACAGGGCCCGACGTAGTAATGATTGCGGATCTCCTCTGGCCGACCTACACTCACCGCATGTCCCACTCACCATGGCAGGTGGCTTAAAATGGCTGAAGCTGACAAAATCATTATTGTGCCATACCTAGAGCAATGCTCTGATGGAAATTCCAAAAAAATCTTTTCGGATCGCCTCGATTTGAAAAGGCTCCGGCACCAGCGCGCCAAACGCCAAAATATCTGGAAACCATCGAGTGCGAAAATCAAGGGAGGCAACTTTGGCTGTGAAAATTTTTCTATACTTCCTTCATTCAGAACCCGAACGCAGAAGTAGGGGGACTGGTGTTGGGTATAAAATACCCCCAGTCAAAGTTTGTAAAAGACCGACCCTTCCAGGGCTTTTCCGACTTCCGACCTTGTGTGGCGTCTTTTTGAACTCCCTCGACCGTTTGAGCTTTCATAATACCATCCGGACTTCTTCGACAATGAGCTTCTCCATTCATCTACCAGACTGCTCCAAATGCTCTCTGGGCTTCGCTATTAGTCGATTTTCTACAGTGATTGACTATTCTCCGAATCCCTTCCAGACTTCTTTCGACCATGGATGACTCTACTCCGAACTTCTTTGGAACTTCGTCAATGTCCGAGCTTCTCCGACAATCGGATTTCTATAGTAGCCAGACTCCATCCATGTTTCTACGGTGGTCGACCACCTTTCGAATTCCATCCGAGCTCCTACGAGAACTGAATTTTAGCTGAACTCCTACAGTGGATGGATCCCAGACGAATTTTGACAACGGAAGGGCTCCACCAGTCAGATCTCTACTCTGAACTTCTACCGCAAGCAGTCTACTCCGAACTTCTACTACAGGTGGTCTACTTCAGATCTCTACTGTAAGCAAATTCCATCCGAGCCTCTACTGTAAACAAATTCCTTTCGAACTTCTATTACAGGCAGACTTCAACCGAGCTTCTTCATAACCGGATCCCAGTCGAGCTCCTACAGTGGATGGATCCTAGATGAATTTCGATAACGGAAGGGCTCCACCAGCTAGATCTCTACTCCGAACTTCTACTGCAAGCAGTCTACTCCAAACTTCCACTGCAGATGGTCTACTTCGGATCTCTACTGTAAGCGAATTCCATCCGAGCCTCTACTATAAACGAATTCCTTCCGAACTTCTATTACAGGCAGACTCAGCCGAGCTTCTTCATAGCCAGATCCCAGTGGAGCTCCTACAGTGGACGGATCCTGGACGAGCTTCTACAATGGGACAGGCTCCACCAGTCAGGTCACTACTCCGAGCTTCCACGACAACCGATCTTCGACTGAGCTTCTACAATAAGTGGCCTCCTTTCAGCCTTCTACAAGAATCGGACTCCATCTGAACTTCCATGGCGGATGGATTCTGGATGAACTTCTACAACAGACAGGCTCCAGCAGCTGGATTTCTACAACAACCGTCTGCTTCCGATATCTGCCGTACCTCTCCAGCCATCAACCTTCAATAGCGTCAGTCAGACTTCAACAACACCATCCGGACTTCCACAGGATCCTCCAGACTCCTCCAGTGGACGAACCTCCCCAACGCCACCCGAAGTCCACTGTCGGTCGACCCTCTGTCGGATTCTTCATGAAACCGGACTTCCCCAATAGAATATCCCTATTTGAGCTTCTACAGTAGATGACTCCCACCTGCAGCATCAGTGCTCTAGGCACCCAACAACAGTAGATCCGTCAGTAATCTCGAAAATATCCGAGCTTCTCCTGGATTGATGAGACAGAGAGCCATTCTGCTCCATCAGACATCCCAGTTGAGCTTCAACCGACAGATCCAAACTCTCTGGCAAGTCACGACAATGGCCACTACCCTACTCCACTCTTTGTAATAGATTTCGCATGGCTCCACCACTCTCTGGCAAGTCGCGACAACGGACATCACTTCACTCTCCGTAACAAACTCCATGCAGCCCTGAACGGCCCCATGATGCCAATACTCTCTGTAACAAACTCCACGTGGCCCTGAACGGCCCACTATCAGGCGGTTACAGACATCGCTGTCAATCAGTTACGCTCTCCATCTATAAAAAGGGATCCACAGATATGTTCTTCTCTAAGCTCAAAACTCTATCTCAAAACTCTGCTAAAATCCTATTTGAGCACTCCATTTTTGTTGAAGCAGAGTATTGACTTGAGCATCGGAGGATCTTGCCGGAGCACCCCCAACTCCGGTTTAGACTTCCCTTATAGGTCCCGACGGCGGCCGCGGTCATCTCAACTCTAGCTTCTCCGGTATTGATGGAATTCTGCACCAACAGTCTCAATTAAAAATTCTTTACAACCACTTGCCTTAGACACTAATTGATTTATCAGTTTCGATTTGATCAGCATTATGACATGGGCTCAACTATTGAGCCATAATCAGATATATTTGATAAATCAAAATAATGGACTTGATCAACTACAACTATTGAGATTTAATCAAGAGAAGAATTGACCTAATCTGAATCAACTATTGGTTAAATTTGATCAACTACTCAGATTAGTCCATTATCTATTTGATTTCTATCTTTGGTCTAACCCAGTTAAAAAGGACCTGATTTGAGCTAATCCATCGGCCCATGTTTTATGCAATATCATTAGATCTTAAATTTAAAATTTTAGATCTAAAGATTCAACTTCTAATTCTCAATTAAGTGTAGAATTAATATGGATATTAATTATTTATTAAAATAATGTAAACTCTTTTACATAAAATGTCATGCAAAAATATCCAGTCCAAAAAATTTGAGTCAACTCACCCAGGATTGAGTCGACTCAACACAGTGAGTCGACTCACTCTGAGACATAGTTGATTTACTGGTGATGGACAGAGACATTCATCCTCAATCTATACAACTAAGTCAGCTTATCAAAAAACTGAGCTGACCTATCAGAGACTTGAGTCGACTCAAACCTAAATTGAGTCGACTCAGCGGTGTGCCAGCAACAGATTACAAAGTTTTAGATATGATGTTTTTGCATAAGCAATAATAAAATTAGTCATAAATTTATTTTAGATCTAATCTAAACTCATTTATGATTCTAAATCTATTATCAATAATTAAAATAATTTTAAAATTTTTTTTCGTTGTTCTTCTTCATGAGATGTGATCACAGCGGCATCCTTACACACCATAAGAAAACCCACCAATTAGGCAAGAGAGAGACTTTAACTTTACTTCCTCTTATAACCAGATGGCCTTAGTGATAAACTCAATTCTAGTACTTGGCTACTAAGAAAAGTACACTACACAATACATATCATATATGTATGAAATCAGATCTTGATAGCATATATATTCATATCATGCAATCTGGCTCTGATACCAATTGAAGGAAACATAGGTAGTTTCATGCATGCATTTTAAATTTTTTCTAGTGAAAACAAACTAGATTAAATATTTTAATCTATTAAGCATGCATTAGATCAAGTCTAATAAACTACTTACTAAGGATCATATGACATAAACAACCTGCATAATCTAAAATCTAACAAGTATTGATCACATCAATACACAGTAGATCATGTAGTAGATTGAATCTACAAGAAGTCAAAGATCTAATCTCATCATCAAGTGTGGGTCGATGATCACCAGTGCTGATTACTATAGATCTGAGTTTCTTCAAGTCACGCAGTAGTTGCACAAATTGTCCGACCTCTATGAAAATCCATCGAAGTCTTGAACTGATTACTCTCGGGAGTGCTAGCTCATATAGAGACCCTCTTGATGGTTGATCTATGGAGGAAGAAGGATTGATGGAAGAAGATAAGAGAGAACACTTTCTCTCTTAGTTTTTTCTCTCACCCAAAAATCCTAATGCCTAGAATGGAAGAAGCCCATGCCTAAGATCTAAATCCTCATGCCCAATAGAGCCTCGCATCCACACACCTTCTCATGGTGACTCTTAGATAGTTTTCACCCATTTCTTTTCCATTTTGTTGCACAAAATGAAGGCCTTCTTAAGGTTGGCATTAAGGTGTGGATATAGGAAAAGATAAGGATTAGTTAAGGGTTGGTTTGAGTTCAAATTCAAACTCCTTTTAAATTTAAACTTAAACCAATTAATCCTTATCCATAGGAGGTGACAATGAGGGCTAAGGCATGAAGATTTCTCATGCACAAAATAGATTTGTGTGATGAGAAACATGGCATGGAGTTTAGAGGTGGCGCAAGGGAGGGTTTAAATTCAAACTTAACATATTTGGTCCAATTCAATCCTTAGTCAAATCTAATTTGGTTGGATCTAAATATATAATTAAACATAATCTAATTAGATACCAAATCAACTTGATTAAATTCTAATCCAATTAGAAACTAATCGAGCCTAAGTTCTGATCAAATCAGGAATCGATCTCCCTCAGAGATTAGGTTATCTTATAACCTAAGTGGCTCAAATATAATTAAATCTAATTCAATTAGACTCGATCCAAAACTTATTACTCAATCAAACTAAGTCAATTAGTAATCTAATTACTAATTAATCCTCCTATAGTTCACTAACTGTTAGTAGATTATTCTATCATAATTTTTGCATAAGATTAGTCATCAATCATATTGACGATTATACCCTTGAACGAATCTAAATCATTGATTAGCCACCTAATCAGATTAAAAACTTCTATTATCTATGACCCCATATATTCAAATCTAAGTTAGTAGCATAAAAATAAATTTTTATACTAATCAAAGTGACCATCTAACAATGATACCCGATGTCCAGATAGGTCGAAAGGTTGCAAAACAACATTCAAAAATCTTTAGCATATGGTTGCCATATAATTTATTCCTTTGATCCTCAATGCTCAGGATGACTTTAGAGTTAAACTGTCAATTTTTTATTAGTACATTCGAATTATGTCTCAACCTTATAAATCCTATGACTTCTTACAAGAATTATCCTAGCTAAGGTTTTACTAAATTAAAACACATCAAAGTATTATCTCCAACAACTTGGAGTAGTTAATTCTATCTTGACTCATCCACAAACTTCACAAGTACTTGACTATGCTCAAAAACCTTCCTTTACTGTATTAGTGAAGAAAAACTGATAGTTCAAAGCTTATATTTTTAAAAATTTTTTTATAGCAGAAGATAGTAGATTAAATATTTTAATCTCCTACACATGCTTTTGATCCGATCTAAACTACTTATTAAGGATCTATGATATAAAATTTACATACAAAAAATTTGTTATAAAAAAAAATTGCATTGATCACATTGATGCCTCAGTCAGATCTAATCGTTAGATCTAATCGGATGATTTCATAACTCATTACTTTTGCATAGATCGATGATCGTTGCTACTAATAGATATGGTACGAGATTCTTCTTGATGTCGAGCATGTTAGATGTATGTCCTAGAAGTCAATATGGTTGACATATTGTAATTAATCTAGGATATAATTTTATACTTAATATATTGATATGATCAATCAAAGGGCAAATTCTTTTTCATTCAAGTGTAATGTATCCTTGAATCATCCATGGAATTAGTTTCGATACATATTCTCAAGGTGTTGAGAATTAGAGACAGGTATTTAATTCCTAAAGGCTCCTGATCATAGGATCATCATGAGGATGGTGATAGATCTGGATAGACTGATGCACAAATCACTTCCTTCGAGATAGATGGGTCATTAATCTACTGTGTAAAGACACAAGATGACGAGTGTGGATGGTTGTTAGAGAACAACTAGCACTGAGCGTGATCATATGAGAGATCACTTAGATTTCTATTCAATCGTCAGTGATTATCTCGATATTGTAGTTGTGTGACTGGTCCTTTGACTTGAGATGGTACTACTGCTCGTAGTAAGGCTACTGAAGTTTGATTAACACATAAACATGGATCTCAATGAGCCCTTGTAGTGGATATTGACGATAATTGATCCATTGTAGGAGTAGGGTGCGCATTAAGATAGGATCTATCAACCTTGATAGAGATGAGTAGTCCTATGGGATTTGAGAAGCTAAGTCCATGAATCTGTGGCCACAGTAGAGTGATTGATGGAAAAATTTTTTTATAAACATCACATCTAGACTTGAGCTAATTGAATCGATCATATGACTGATGTTGAGGTTTGATCATTTATCCATAACCTACCATCTAGTCGGGACTCACGATAGAGGGACTAAATCATATGTTAACTATATCTAGAGATTCATTTCAGTTCTACAGAGTTGCCACTATATACTGCTAGGTGTTACTGGTGAATTGTGAGAGCTCACTAGGGTTATTTTATATCAACAATCCTTGATTGAGTTAGAGTAAAATTATTTCGACCCATTGAAAAGAGTTTCAATGATACAATGATAGAGATCATTGTATATCTCATTATCAGATAGAATTAAACTTATGAGATCACACAACAAAGAAATCATACCTGAAATTAGTAATTAAGCTTATGAAGTATCAATTAGATTTAGAAAAATCTATTGGGTTCATGGTAACCTTGCTAGCACATGGTTGGACCCAATTTTTCTTTCAGTTAGGATTACTTATTTGATAAGTTAATTCTAACCTAATTATCTGCTAATTATCTATATAAATAAGATTCATGAAACTTTAATTGTTGGGTGTCTAAGGTTATGGATCATATAAATTAAGGATGCAAGTCCCTTATGAATCTCCTTGATAGTTATTATGGGGCGCCATTTTGAATTGTTCAATTTGGACGTGTCCATTGATTAGAGAGCTTTTAGTTCTTATATAGGGTGTCTCTTGGGTGTAAAAGAGGGTATTTATTTATGGGTGCAATAGCTCCAATAGTTGGTGCTAATAAGGGTTCCTAATATAAGTTGGATAACTTAAGAAAAGAGGAAATCCAATACAAGTAGGGCTTGTACTTTGAGATTGAATATGATTCAATCTTTGTGCCCATAAAAGGGGACCTCGCCTAAGATCCTAAGCCCATCCAAGCCGCCCCCTCTCCATGCCCAAAGAGCTCCCCACGCCCCTCTTCCTTCTCCCTTTCTCTTCTTCTCCCTTGGGCATCCCATATACGCCCCATACTTGGGACGCACGTCCCAAGTGTTGCACACGCCCAAGGTGTTGGGCGGCCCTTCATCTGTTGGTTGTTGGTCTCTTGTAGCACCACAAAATAAGGTAAAAGGCTAGAGAAGAAGAGAAAATAAGGATCAAGGAGAAAGATCAAATGTTGATCGTGATCCGAATTTCATTCAGATTCAGTAGACTGAATTTTGGAGAATCAAAATTTAGATCTTAGAGGACTATTCCAGGCTGATTCTGAGTGGATCGTAGAGGTCAGATACTTGTGCGGCTAACAGAGAGTCTCATTTCTTCCAGATCTAAATTTAAAGAAAGAGATTGCGAAACAGGTATGTGATTTGATCACAATCTAAATTTCAGTATATATCAATTTCAGCATATGAAATAGATCCATGTGATTTTATATTTTTATATATATAAAATTTAAATTAAAATTATTTTAATCTTATTCTCTACTGTGGTGTTTATAAAATTAAGTTTTTGAAACACATATACATGTTTCAAACCTCAAATTCCAACAGTAGTATTAGAGCCATGGGTTTTCATATGCTGAATTTTGATATACATGATTTTGAAAAGATTTCAAAATCAATTTTTTTCTCGATACATGAGATGTATGGATGAATCTTCAAATCTAAAATTTAATTTTATACTTAATTTTAGAACATATAGATGATATGTTGATGCATGCATAGATCTGAATTTTGATCTAGAAAGAGTTTTAGTTCATGTCCATGTGAAATATAGATGCATGCATGAAACTTGAAATTTTTTTATGATCTAAATTTAATCCATATATGTGATATATGATTGCATGTTTAAACTAATTCATGATTAGTATATGAGATATATGAAATCATGTTTAAGATCTGAAATTTTTTGATTTGATTTTACATGCGTATATGTGATATATGTCTGTAAGTTAAAACTTGAACATTATTTTCATATTTTAAAACTTACTTTCATGCAAAGAATTTAGATTTGAAATATAATTTTAAAATCTAAAATTTATGTTTGTGCATGAGGGTTTTGGTCATGAAAAAAATCAAAAAATTAGGTCATGTAATAAGATTATATCTAAAATTTTTGATTTGAGTTATATGGGTCTAATTTATTTAAGTAATTGATCAAATTGAGTCAATTGTTGAATTGAGTTAGATCAATTAAATTAATGATCATACAATTATTGTTGATCAAATCGATTAAGTCCCATATGTAGATCAATTAACCTAAGGATCTAATTTGGCTCATTGGTTTGAGCCCGATTCACTTGAGCTAACTAATTCTGATCAATTGATCTATTGGTGTCTAAGGCAAGTTAATGAGACATGATTATTTAATTAGTTCTGTTAGCCAATCTGGTCAATTTATTAGTATCTAAGGAAGGCAATAGGGGGACCCCCATCGATCTTCACTTACTTGGTCAATTTGGAAGATTGAGACTTGAATTAGGTTGCTCAGCAATCTGGTTTAGCCCATGCCACTTAGATCAGTCATACGATGACTGATTAGATAAGATCTAAACCTAAACCTCCCCATAAATATTAAATCCATAGGCCTTTCATTGTTGTAGATGTGTGGGTGCGCTATCGACGTTGACTGTTCTCGACTGGTCACAGTGGTTTAGTTACATCGGAAACACACAATCACTCTATTAGCAAAGAGTTGCTCCAGGGTAAGGATGGGGTTAGGTCCAATAACTGTTAGGTGAGAGACCCAATGACGGCCTTGCACCTACTTGTGAATGGTGGGTCGGACTTAACTGAGAAGTGTGGTCAATAACTGTTAGATGAGCCTATATGACTTGGAGACCAAGTCACTGCAATATGCTTAGTGAAGCATCTGGGTAAAGAGTTGCCTACACATCGATGTGTATGTTACCAATAATTGTTAGGTGAGGTGTATGTCATCGATGGGACAACAGCACCCACTAGAAATCTTTTGTCACGTTAGGATTTTTATTTCCTTTCCGAGGAGTGGAGGGATCCAAAAAATTAGTGAGAGTTATTATTTGCATCTTAAAGTCTCTAGAAGCAATTTAAAAATTAAGTACAAAAGTCTAACTTGAATCTCTACTCTCGCAAATAAACCATCATGTCAGCCTCAAACCCTCTAGCTCGTATCTTTGAAACCAATTATTTGATCGATAATAATTTCAAAGACTGGCTCAGAAACCTCAGAATTGTCCTAACTTTAGAAAAATTAAGTCATGTTCTCGATTAGGATCCTGTTGTGTTGCCAAACCATCCTACTGCTGAGCAGAGAGCTACTTTTGAGAAGTGGATGGATGAAAATAGAGATCATTATATGTCTCACTATCAGATAAAATTAAATCTATGGGGTCACACAACAAAGAGATTAGGTCTAGAATAAGTAATTAAGCTTATGATGTGTCAATTGGGTTTAGAAAAATTCATTGGGTTCATGATAACCTTACTAGCACATGGTTGGATCCAATTTCTCTTTTCGTTGGGATTACTTATTTGATAAGATAATTCTAACTTAATTACCTGCTAATAACCTACATGAATAAAATTTATGAGACTTCAATTGTTGGGTGTCTAAGGTTATGGATCATATAAATTAAAGGTGCAAGTCTCTAATTAATTTTTTTGGTAGTTATTCTTGGGTGCCACCTTGATTTGATCAAGTTGGGCATGTCCATTGATTAGAGGGCCTTTAGTTCTCCTATGGGGCATCTCTTGGGTGTATTTTAGAGTGTTTAATTATGGATGCAAGGGCTCCAATTGTTGGCGCCTAAAGGGTCTCTTAAAATAAGTTGGATAACTTAAGTTATTAGGAAATCCAATGCAAGCAGAACTTGTATTATAAGATTGAATAGGATTCAATCCTCATGTCTATTTAAAGAGACCTCCCCTAAGATCCCTAAAGCATCCAAACCAGCAGTACCCATGCCCATAAAAGGTCTTCACGCCCTCTCTTCCTCTCCTTTTCTCTTCTCCCTTGGGGATTATACATGCCCCTTCTCTTGGGACATGCATCCCAAGGTGTTCCACACCCAAGGCTGTTGGATGCCTCTTCCTTGCTAGTTTCTAGCATCTGATAATAGCACATAGCAAGAAAAAACTCTAGAGAAGAGGAGAAAAAAAAGATCAAGGAAAGAGATCAAGTGTTGATCGTGATCCAGACTTCATTCTGATTCAGTAGGCTTAAGTTTTAGAAAAAAAAATTTAGATTGAAGATGACTATTCCAGGCTGATCCTGAGTGAATACTTGTAGAGGCCGAACACTTATGCAGCTAAGAGAGAACCTCTTCTCTTCCAAATCTAAGTTTGAAGAAAAGGATTGCGAAACAGGTATATAATTTGATCATAATCTGAATTTTAGCATATATCAATTTCAGCATATCAAATAGATCCATGTGGTTTTATATTTTCATGCATGCATAATTCAGATTAAAAAAATTTTAATCTTATTCTTCGCTGCGATATTTAAAAAATAAATTTTGAAACACATATGCATGTACCAAATCCCAATTTTCAACAATTGAGACTCTATTATTAATGGAAAATTAATTAGTAGTTAGATTGCTAATTGACTCAATTTGATTGAGCAAAGAGTTTTGGATTAAGTCTAATTAGATTAGATTCAGTTTGACTTAGATTGGGTTTGATTTAATCAAGCCTAATTGCAAGAAAACTTTGATCCTAATTTGATCAAGACTTGGGCTCAGCTAATTCCTAATTGGGTTAAAAATTTACTGAGATAATTAGGCTTCTAATTAGATTAGATTCATTTCTATCATTGGGTTCAAACTAGATTTGATTTGGTTTAGAATTAAATCAAAAATGAAGAGTCCAATCCAACAGGGACTCTATCTCTTTATCCTTGTGCCACCCTGGACCCACCTTCTTGTTCTCAATGCCAAATTGGTTTTGGCTTAAGATTTTTGGCATCATGAGAGAGGGCCCAGTAAGGGTGGGCGACAAAGCATGATGAGTCATGATCTTATCTCCTGCCAAATTTGAATACAATCTGAATTAGAGATGAGGAGATAGGAGGGAAAGAGATTTTTTATACTTAGAAAGTTGAGTGGCGCTTAAGGATCTTTGCCTTAAATTCTTTGAAGAGCTTTTGGCATGAGAAATACTAGATTTCCATCTTCATGCCATCTCTCTTTTTTTAAAATTTTGGGATGCCAAAAATGCTGGTTGGCATGGAGATATTGGTGCCCTCTCCTTTGACCAAAACCCTAATCCCCTTGTTACATAAAGGGGGCTCCAATAGTGGATGCCCCATATGTTCTTCCCTTGCTGGTTTTATTTTTTCTCTAGAGCTTTCTCTTCTCCCCTCCTCATCCTCTAGATCTTCTCTTCCTTTGGAGCATCCAAGAGATTAAAAGAACAAGAGAAATTTAGCCCTCGATTATCCTTGTAAGCTAGCACTTCCAAGGAGCCTGATCTGTGTCGGTCTTCATGTGGACGTTCTGTAGAGGTCGGATGTCTTTATGTGGCTGTAAGTAATTTGAAGGAGCATCTATCCAAGTGTTGGACCAGAAGAGATCAAAAGCCTATAGTTCGGTAATGGTTTCTGAACTATTTTGATTGTTTGTGATAGATCTAAGGGTTAAATCTAGACTACAGCATCGCTTAGATTAATGAAGATTTTTATTTCAGATCTTAAGTACATACTAAATCATATTATAAGACTTGACATAGTAGTCTAGGTTAGATCTTATGCATGTAAATTAGATTAAATTATTTAATCTTACATATCTACTGTGTAAAATTTTGAAATTGCATGCATAGTATTGCCTATCTTTCTTTCAATAGGTACATAATAGCAACTTTCAAAATTAAACTAATTTCTAATGATATTCATAAAGGATAGGTCCCGATGGCCATAGCAGTAATCCTTGCTCCATTGCCGATCTGGAGAGTGATCTCGCTTTTTCTTAACTCTCTAACTTCTTCAAGATCCTGCATAGAAGTGCGTAAATGAGCACTTGAACTAGAATCTAGAACCCACCTAGAAGAAAAAGAAATTGTTAGATTAGTTTCAATTATGACCAAATCAAATATACCTTCAGAAGGCCCATCCTTCTTTCTATTCTTCACAGTCTCCAGGTATGCCGGACAGTTCTTTCTTCAGTGTTCTTTGCCATTGCAATGGAAATACTTTTTCTTATTGTCAGCCTTCTTCAGAACCTGCTTCTTGGGCTTGGCTTCATTCTTTTGCTTCTTCGTAGGCTTCTTTTTTTTTTTGAAAAAAGATTTTCTCTTAGAGGAAGCCCACTCCATAGTTAGAATTGTACCTTTGAATCTTTAAAGGTGCCCTTAGTTGTTACCAACATGTTCAGTAATTCGGACAAAGTGCTATCAATCTTATTCATATGATAGTTTATAATGAACTGTCTATACGAATCAAGAAGAGACTAGAGGATCAAATCTACCTATAATTTCTTATCCATATTCATTCTGAGCTTCTGAAGCTCTTCGATGTCCTTGATCACTGTCAAACAATGATCATTGACGGACTGTCCATCATGCATTTTTGCTCTGAATAGTCTCCGAGAGACCTCAAAATGAGCTGTGCGACTCTGCTCACCGTACAACTCTTGCAAATGAGTCAACATCTTCTTGGCAATCCTCATGTCTTCATACTGTCTCTGAAAATCATTGGACATGGATACTAGAATATAACACTTCATCTTATTGTCTTTATCTATCCACTTTTCAAGTGCGGCTTGTTGATTAGGGGATGGATGAGCTAGTAACACAGATGCATCCTGATCTAGGACATAGATTAATTTCTCGAAATTGAGAACGATTCTCAAATTTTGGAGCTAGTCTTTGTAGTTCATTTCGGTCAACCTATTAGTATCAAGAATATAGGCTAAAGGATTAGAACTCGATATGATTATCTACAGAGAGAATAGTTTCTAGATAGATGTTTGTACTTATTAAATATTTGTTCTAAGAACTTTAAAAAAAAATAAGGCTCCCACTATTTTTTCAAATCTTCCACACTCCTTGGGTGAAGAAATGAAAATCTATATGCGATCGATTTCTAGTGGGTACTGTGGTCCCACTGATCCATACTTATCTTATCTAACAGTTATTGGTGAGCATAGACCAATGAGTGGATAATACCTTATCCATTGCTTCACTAAGCAAGATGCAACAGGTTTAGTCTCTCGGTCCTGTGGCCTCATCTAACAGTTATTGGTACATTTTTTAGTTAAGTCAGATCCATCATTCACCAGTGGGTGCAAAGCCATCATTGAGGTCCTCACCTAATAGTTATTGGGCCCGACCTCATCTTTACCCTAAGCCATCAAATGTCAATAGAGTGGTTGTACATTTTTAATGCAACTGAACCATTGTAACCAGCTAAGAACAATCAACGTCAAGAAGGCACCCACATCTCTACAATGATGGAAGACCTCTAGACTCAATATTTAATAAGGAGATTTATGTTTAGGTCTCTTCTAAATCAACAGATATAATATCTAATAAATCAAGTTTAGGTTAGCACATCCATATGTCTGACCATCCTAGTCGATGTGGGTGAACTTGAGTTAACAAATAACCTAGTATAAAACTAAATCTTCCAAAATGGCCAGATAAGTTAAGATGAGTAGGGGTGCCCCCGTTGCTTTCTTTAGGTACCAAAGAATTGTAGGAACCAGATCTAGGGTTTCAGGGTTAGATCTTGAAACTTTTTCAAGATCATACAGCGGAAGACTAAAATAAATCAAATTTTTTTTTCTAAAATCAGAAAATATCTAGATCTAAGATCCTATTACATGATTATTACATAGCATTAAATCAAAAATTAAATATATATAAATATAGTATGAACTACATGTTGATCATATCAACATGTTTCTATACTAGCTACATCTAATGTATGTATTAAACAATAGATCAGATCTATTACCTTGCAAGTTAGATGTTCTAACCTTGTTAATCTGGGCTTGAGGATGATGTTGCAAGCCGCACATGCATCCGACCTCTAGGAGTCGTCCACACGAGCCCACGAATCTCGATCAGAAGTCCTGCTTCAGGAAATCCGCACAGTATGCTAGTACTGCGCTGATCCTTCTTTGATGGTTGATCAGGTGCCTCCTTCTTGATTTGGACTCTTCCAAAAATAGAAAGTAAAAGGAGGAGTTTCAGATCTGAGACACTCTCAGGAAACTCAAGATGGAGGGAGGAAAGATATGAAAACAAAAACCCAAGAAGAAGACCCTCTTCTTCTTCACGTTTTTCTCTCTAGACACCCAAACTTGCATCTTTTATATCTCCACAACCCAAAGGTATTTCTCTCTAATTTTTGGATGGAACAAAGGTCTCTCAAATTTCTAATTTCTCCTAAAATTTTACAAAGAAACTTATCTTATATAGAGAGATATGATAGAGTCCTTGTCTAGGTCAAACACCTAGTCAAGGCTTATCCAAACATGGCAAGTTAAGGGACGCCCAACTCTTGAGCACCTCCTTCATATTTTCGTATATGGATCAACAGAAAAGGGTGCACAATGTATACCCTAAAAGCCACGAAAATTTCAAAAAAAAATTTGGATAAATTTGGTGCAAAATTGAAAGAGTTTTGGATTTCTAAAACTCTATCTCATAGAATTCGAAATCCAAACTTATTCCTTTTAGATTTGATCCAAACCACCTTCCATGTAAGAAAGAAGAGAAGAGACCTTTTGTGAACGTGGGAGAAATTTGGGAGAGGGCTTTTGTCACACAAAATAAGTGGAGATTGGCGTTGAATAAGAGAGAGGGCGTGGAGAAGGATTATGTGGCGCAAGGTAGAATCCTAGTCTTACTAGGATTCTGTCTTATGACTTGTTTTAATTTGGTTTCCCAAACCAAATCAAATCAAAATTAGATCAACCCAATTAAAATAGGTCTTAACCCAATTAAGAACCTAATTTAATCAGATTAAATTAGATTTAAATCTGATTTAATTTTCTAATCAAATTAGAAATTAGATTGACCCAAGTCCTAGTTGAACTAGGACTAGTTTTTCCTTGCACTTGGCTTATCCAATAAACCAATTGGACTTGATCCAATCAAGCCCAAAATAAATCTAATTAAATCATATTTAATTAGACTTAATCTCAGCCCATTGGCTTAATCAAATTAAGCCAATTAGCAATCGAATTGCTAATCGATCCTCCTGCAACACTTGCACTGGGTTAAATATCAATCGTATTGATCATTTAATCCTAGAATGATTCTTAATCGTTGATCAACCATCTGATCGGATCATGAACTCTAATGTGTGTGACCTCATAGGTCCGAACCTAAGTCGGTAGCATAGGAATAAATTTTTATACCAATCGAAGTGACCATCTAGCAATGGTACCCGACGACCGGATAGGTCGAATGTGTAGAACAACATCCTTAGAACCCATGCGGATATAGTTTTCATATAATTCATCTCCTTGATCAAAATGATCATAGGACACCCCAGAGTTTAACTGTCAACTCTGATCAGGTTGTCCACATTGTATTTCAAAATATCAAATCCATCTGATGGATTACCCTGGCCAAGGTTTTGCTAAATTGAAATACAGCGACTCATTCTTCTCCAACTCTTGGAGTGGTCAATCCCATCTCGATCACACTCTGACTTTGCAAGTACTTGACTGTGCCCAGAAGCCTTCCGTCCCTGAATTAGAAATTCAGTTAGTCCAGTACCAAAGCATAGTGAGTTGCTTGCAAGTCACTGAGGCGATCTCAGGTCTAAGGGACACTTATACCTATATCCCATCGAGACATTCTCGACAGCAGAATACTCTGGAGTTGGTCACGTTCAATGATGATGTACCCTTACATCTCACCTGTATGCCATACCAGTGTCTCCACACTCCTTGGTTAAGAGGACAACCAACCCATATGGCCTACAGCGACCTATACTCGATAGAAGCTGTCGTCCTTATTAACAGCTTATCATTTGGTCGTGAACAGTTTTAAGGACTAATCGATAAATCCTCTCTTTATCGAACTTAAATAGTCCTAAGGACTTCATCATAACAACGGAGTTCATTAGAAGATGAAAGCTTATGATGAAGATGCCAAATATATTTTATTTATTAACAAATCAATTACAATACTTGGTTGCTCAACCGTCAACAGCTTGACGATTGGCTTTTTGGGACACATTTTCCAACAACTCCCACTTGTCCTAAAGCCACTCGGCACAGTATCTAATACCCATCTTCGACTTGTGGTTGTCGAACTCCTTTATCGCCAGGGCTTTAGTGAAGGGGTCGGCTAGGTTCTCCTTTCCGTTGATCTTCTGAAGGTCGATGTCACCTCGATCCACGATCTCTCGGACCAGGTGGAAGTGGTGCAAGATGTGCTTCGTCCGTTGATGTGCTTTGGGTTCCTTCACCTGAGCTATGGTACCAGTGCTGTCGCAGTAGCGCAGGACTGGACCATTAAGGGAGGGTGCTACTCCGAGCTCGTTGATGAATTTTCTTAGCCACACAGCTTCCTTCGCGGCATTCGATGCTGTGATGTACTCTGCTTCACAAACAGAGTCTGCCACAGTATGCTGCTTAGAACTCTTCCAGCAGATGGCTCCACCATTCAGAGTAAAGATATAACCCGACACGCTCCTGCTGTCATCATGGTCAGATTGGAAGCTGGAGTCTGTGAACCCCACAAGTTTCAGATCTGACTCGCCATAAACCAACCATTGGTCCTTAGTATTTCTCAAATACTTAAGGATGGCTTTAACCACTTTCCAGTGATTTTCTCCAGGATCAGATTGGTATCTACTCACTACTCCTAGTGAGTATGCCACATCTGGTCTTGTACATGTCATGGCGTACATGATAGATCCCACGGCTGAAGTATATGGGACTCTACTCATACGCTCTCTCTCTTCAGGAGTTGTCGGATAATCCTTCTTAGAGAGAGAAATTCCATGGCCTATCGGTAGATAGCCCTTCTTGGAATTCTCCATGCTGAACCTCTTCAGCACAGTATCTATGTACATGGACTGGGATAACCCAAGCATCCTTTTAGATCTATCCCTATAGATCTTCATCCCTAGGATGTAGGATGCTTCACCCAAGTCCTTCATGGAGAACTGTGATGACAACCAAACTTTTATTCCCTGTAGTGCGGGGATGTCATTCCCGATTAAGAGAATATCATCCACGTACAAGATAAGAAATACCACAACTGGACCATTTGCCCATTTATAGATGCAGGGCTCTTCTCCATTCTTAATGAAGCCATACGTTTTGATCACCTTATCAAAATGCATGTTCCAACTCCGAGAAGCTTGCTTCAGTCCATAAATGGATCTCTGAAGCTTGCACACCTTGGACTCATCTGTGGATGTAAACCCTTCAGGTTGTATCATATACACCTCTTCAGTCAGCTCTCCATTCAGGAAAGCTGTCTTTACATCCATCTGCCAGATCTCATAATCTAGATGGGCAGCTATTGCAAGCAATATCCGAATAGATTTGAGCATTACCACAGGGGAAAACATCTCATCATAGTCAATACCATAACGTTGACGATACCCCTTGGCAACCAGACGGGCTTTATAGGTCTCCACCTTTCCGTCTGCGCCCCTCTTCCTTTTGAAGACCCATTTACCACCCAATGGGTTTAACCCCTTCAGGTGGGTCAACCAATGTCCATACATCGTTGACCTTCATGGACTCCATTTCGGATTTCATGGCTTCAAGCCATTTCTCGAAATCAGGTCTTTGCATAGCATCCATATAGGTGATCGGATCCTCATTATTCTCATCAAGTTCGATGGGATCACCGTCCCGACCAAGAAACTGTAGTATCTGTCCGGCTGATGCGATACTCTACCGGATCGCCTTAATGGTACAGGTATATTGGGCTCCGGATCTGATCTAATCATATCCGACTCAGGTTCAGCTATTGGTGTCGGTCCTTCTACCTGTTGAACTTCATCAAGTTCAACCTTAGAGGCAATGGTTCCTTCACCAAGAAACTCCTTTTCTAAAAAGATTGCCTTAAGGCTGACGAACACCTTTTGTTCATCAGCATGGTAGAAAAAATATCCTTTTGTCTCTTTGGGGTACCCTATGAATGAGCATTTGTTAGACCTAGGTCCAAGTTTGTCTGTGACTAATCGTTTGACATAGGCCGGGCACCCCAGACCCTAAGGTGTGAAAGTACTGGCTTACGTCCTGTCCATATCTCATATGGAGTCTTAATTACAGACTTACTTGGAATCCTATTTAACAGATAACAGGCCGATTCGAGTGCATATCCCCAGAAGGATATCAGCAAGCTAGCAAAAATCCATCATGGATCGGACCATGTCAAACAAAGTCCGATTCCTCCTTTCA